>NC_142954.1:15739525-15814525 GCF_046866305.1 Octopus bimaculoides | reverse complement strand
GGATTAATAAATCCAGGCAGATATCTAGAAAGCATTTGGCGTTAAGCAAATTTGTTTAACTGTATCAAACAATCAAATACCAATAAATTCAAATAGAACTAACATCCAAAGTAACTCTTTGTGTATATACTTGTTGTACCTCCCTACTAAATCACTTTTGATACCAACTGTTGTAGATTAACCAGTAGACACACACACATATACACACACACACACACTCTCCCCCAGAATCAGCCAGACTTTGTTTCTATGGTTTAGCTAGTTACCATCATAGTTTTAGAAAATGCTGCGTTCAATACAGCTTCTGCTTACTGTAACCATCATAGCTATTTTTACAGTTACCATATTTGATGGCATAACAAACACACAGAGGTATTAGATGCACCCAACATCACAATTTCAGCAGCGCTTGTTCAGGAAATTAATTTAAAAAAAAGGCTTTTAGTGCTTATAGGGTCCAGGGTGAATTTTTTCTTTTTTTGGGGTGGGTGGGAAAAAAAACATGTCTTGTATGCCATCAAATAGGTTTGTTAGTACGGCTACTATTACAGCTAATTAGTATTGTAATAAGTTAGTGCCACTACAACTAGTGTAGCCACCAGGTCCCAGGGTATGGGTGAAGTAGCAGAGCAGTGGAATTGAAATGTTTTGTCGAATGTCGTTTCGTTCATTTGTTGCTGTTGTCGTTTTTGATTTTACCCTGTCCACCTCCATGCCCCACCCCTGCTGTCGTGGGTAGGGTCAACATCTGTTTATCTTTCCATCCCCCTCACCCCACCTGAATGGGATAAGGGTGGTTGGTTTGTTAATTAATTAAAATGACAACGATGACCTTAACTGCCTCTCTTCTCCCTCACTCCCAATCTCGCAGCTTATTTGACTTCACCTGCTTATCTTACAAAAGTATTTGATTACGTCCAATCAATCAATCAATCAATATATGTGTGTGTATATATATATATATATATATATATTGTTAGTAGCTCTACTATTGAATACTAATTAGAAAAGTAAGACTATTGTTGCTATTAGTTCTTAAATGGCTCTGCAAGTCCAATTAGCAGAATCAGTTTCGATTGATCCTATGTGTTCCAGGTTGAAATCCCATTGTAAAGAGCTCCCCGAAACTTTCCCATTTCATTCTTCCTGGGGAAGGGCTTTGGGAGAGGGACCGATAAAATAAAGCTCCAGTTTAGTGCTGGGTGGGTTGTTGAGGGGCGGGAGTCTATTTAATCGGAAACAACCCTCCCCCAACTTTGAGGCCTTGTGCCTGTGTCACAAATCAATTTTACGTGATTTCAAATCCTGCCGAGGTGGACTTGACCTGTCTTATTTCCCTCCAGTGGGGTTGGTTTATAAAGTTCATACTTGTTATGATTAATGAGATTAAATATACCCCCTCCTCTCACCTTCTACCTTAGATATACATTATTATTATTATTATTATTTACATTCTCAGTTCAGATTCCACCAAGGCTGACTTTATCATCCTTTCATTTCAGGGTTAATGAAATAAGTACCAGTGATAAACTGTGGTCGATGAAATCGGCTAGTCCCCTCCCCCAGAATTTCAGGCTTTGTGCCTATAATAGAAAGGATTATTATTATTATTCTTAGGGTAGTGGATTGGCAAAATCCTTACTGTTGGTATTTGTTGCATCCCTTGGCCTTCTGAGTTCAAATTCTACCAGCATTGGTTTTGTCATTCATCCTTCCAGGAGCTGTTAAAGTACCAGTCAAATACTGGGGTCCGTGTTACCAACTAGCACCCCCCTCCTCCAAAATGTCTGACCTTGTGTCAGTGTTAGCAATGATTATTGTGTGGGGGTGGGGATTGAAGAATCTAGTGTTGGACAAAATACCTTGTGGTATTTTGTTACATCTCTATCCCGAGTTCAAATCCCACTGAGGTCAGCTTTGTCATTTATCCTTTGAGGGTCAATGAAATATAGTACCTCTCAAGTATTGGGTGGTAGTGCTGCACGAAAAAATACCTAGTGGTATTGGGATCCAAATCCTGCTGAGTACCAGTTATATATTGGTGGTGGTGGTGGTGATTGAATTGATTGCACCACTCCTGCTGCTACGTTTCTAGTTCTTTACAAATTCATTGATTTCCGCTTAAGTTATCTTTGTTTCCTTGATAAATTGCCCCAACTTGCCAGAATCGAGTTTTAAATATGTCACCCCCCCCCCCCAATTCTGCCCTCACCCTGCAAACACACACACACACACATATGCACGTGCACCGAAACCAAACACCAATGGTAGAGCTTCTGTCACCGTTCCAAACCAATCACTACACCTCTACCAAGGTGTTTAACGAGACTTGCAATCCTTATAAAGGCTTTTGTTCCTTCTCTCTTCTATATCCTGTAAAAGGTACTTATGTGCTGGTGGTGCCATCTGGGGGTGGAAGTGAGGTGACAGCGTGACCTCCCCTAGCTCTACTATTTTGTCAAAATATATGAAAACAAGGAAGGATTTTATAAGATTAAAGAACTTTAAGCCCAGAAAAGCAGCCAATTTAAAGCTATTTTAGGCACAAGGATGAGATAAAGTATTTTAGTTCACCAATTCCTACAGGGGTTTGTTCTTCTTCATGTCCTCTCTTGATGTTAGAGGCGAAGGTCAGTGAAAAATAACCCCTCCCTACCAAAAGTTCTCTAGCCGATGTAATGGATAATATTCCTTTGGCATTTGGGTCAGCGTCTTTGTTTGATATCTTTTATTACTAGTTGTCTCTTTGCCAACCAATTTGTTATTTTATATATATATATATATATATATATATATATATATATATATCAAAGCTGATTGAGAATAGAATCTGCTAAGTCTTTTACTTTCTGCTGAGCAAGAAAGTTTTTTTTCTTATAACAATTCAATGTTTGTTACTTGTTGGTGTTTGTTATATACATTTCATTATCTATACATATATATAAAACATTAATATTATATGATTATATATGTGTAATATATATATATATTTATAAAGTATGTATATTATGTATACATATTCATGTTATATATTGTTTTATATATATATTTATATAAAATATGTATGCATGTATTTTATATATATTTGTCTATTTTGTATATATGTATCGTACATATATATTTATATCATATAATGCATATTGTATGTATGTATACATATGTAATATGTGTATATACGTATATTCAATTTAGAAAAGGAAGATGAAAAACGGATCCTTTCTGATGAATCCCAGATCCCTTTTAGCTTTTATGCCTTTCATCTTTCTAAGGCCAATACAGCACGAAAAAGCCAGTGTTTGGGGACGGACGTTGATATAATTGATCAACCATTTTTTACCCACCTCCCCTTACAACAATAATAATAATACTAATAATAATAATAGTAGTAGTAGTAATAACATGCTGTGTGTTTAAAACACTCGTTACGTATACAACATCTGCATTGGTAACACACATTAATATGATATATGTATGTTATACAGTATAACTGGTGAGCTCAACATGTTAGGGACGTGGGTTAAAGTTGGTACTAAGGAGGGCAATATAGAGGTTTCAATAGGACTGCTTTTTCTGTAGAAGAGGTCCATCTCCCGGATGAAAGTTGCTTCACTTCATTCTATGGCTGCTAATTAATTAAACCCCCTTCGACACCTGATTCCAAGTTCAATAATCAGCATTTCTCGAATTTCAATTATTTGTTATTATTGTTAATGTTTAGTGGTATTTCTTCCAGTTCTTTACATTCTGAGTTCAAATCCTGCCAAGGTCAACTTTGCCAAGTATTGTGGTTGGTGTAATCGACTAACCTCCATCCCCCCTAAAAATTGCTGACTTTGTGCCAAAATTTGAAACAGTTAATAATTTTATTTTCATGTCTTGGCAATAAACATAACCATTAAATTTATAATTCTCTTTTGTACTGTTCCATTTCTGGCCCTTAAACTTTAAAACTTATCTACTTTTTTTTTTATAATTTAAAGCCAAATTTATATTCAGTTGCATTCAATATAGTGGTTCGATGGCATAATTGGTAGAGCATCAGGCAAAAATATTGTGTCATTTAGTTACGTTCATTTACATTCAAGTGGTGTTCAAATCCAATCCTCACCTGCATCCTTGGTCATTTGTTTTTTTCCTCTCCTTTCTCCTTGAGGGTCTGAGTAGGGGGTGGCTTGACATTGATATATTTGGTTAAAACCCTTTAAAGGTAATGATCCCCAACATCACTGGCTACAAACAATGGCTAAAATTAGGGAAAGAATGAGTATAAAGAAAGAAAAAAGGGCTAGTACACAGTCAACTATACATACACACACACATATGTGTGTGCATGCTTGGCCCCTATGTGAGTGGTTATTGAAAACTTGCCATAAGTTTTATTCCCCTCAGTAAAAACTAACCTGCGCCTATATTTGAATATTCTTGCTATGGCCTCCAGCATTGATTCAACCTTGCACCCACCCCGCCATACACAGCAGTGAATTTATAATTAACAACAAAAAAAAAATAAAAATATGGCCCTCCCTCCCAAATATAAAATTTGGAATCTATTAAAGCACTGTCTGCACTCACTCACATTTGGCCCCATCCCTGTCTCCCACCCAAAGGGATAAATTTTGTTTTTTAATTGTTCATCTGTTCTTCCAGTTTTCCCAAATAAAGGGCAGGGCTTTGATTGCTTGAATTCCCATTCACCTCTTCCTCCACCCCTTAGTTGCTTCACCTCTGCGTATGTTGGGGTACCACTCTTAAACAAATAGGAAAGGCTCACACCAACCTGGCCACCGACTCATTGCTCTCCAATCTTGGTCAGTTCTGCCATTAGTAGAATCGTTGGAGCATCAGACAAGTGGTATTCGTTTGGGCTGAGTTCAAACCCTCATTCCTCTAGGTGCGATTAAATAATGACCAATCAAGCAAGCAGCAGGCTGGGAGTCAATGTAGTTGACTGACCTTCCTCTTTAAAATTGCTGGCCTTGTGCTTAAATCGAAAACTTATCTGTTGGATGAACATGCTCGGCAGTATCTTCTCCAGCTCTTCACATTCTGGGTTCAAATCCTGCCAAGGCCAACTTTGCCTTTCATCCTTTTGGGGTTGATGAAATAAAGTACCAGTCATGTACTGGGGTCGATGTGATCAACTTGCCCCCTCCTCCCAAAATCACTGGGTGTGTGCCAAAATTAGGAAGCATTGTTATTCAAGGACAAACTTCACCCCCCCCCTCTCTAATTAGTTCCATGTTCAATTCTTGTTGGGTTGGTTCTTGGTTTTGTATTTTGTTTTTCCTCATTCCTCTGGAATCGTTAGAAATCTTTAGACATTCAACTGGAATCGGTTCTGCAAGACACATGCACACACTCACAGAATTTAGCTTTCTGTTGGAAAAAGCTCGCCCTCCCCATCAATGATTAAAAAAAAGCAAAATGAAATTTAAATTCTTTAGCACATTTTGACTGGAATGGGGGTTTAAAGAAAAGTGATTTAAAAGATTTTTTTCTAAGTTCCCTAGGAAATCTATGATAAACACATTTCTTTTTCATCTGTATGATAATAATGATGATGATGATGATAACGACGACGATGATGATGATAATTATAACATTGACAATAAATAAAACAAAAAAATAAAGTATTTTTTCATCGTATTTCCTAATTCATATCATCAAATTAAACTGAAGTCGTTAATCGTTTTCAGTTCTAATTTGTTTTAAATAATTAAAATTTAAGGAAAAAAAAAGAGAAAAACACAAGTCACAAAAAAAAAACAATAGAGGTAAATATAAATTTTATTTGTCTTTTTTTTTTGTATTTGTAAAGATGATGATGATGATGGAATAAAAACATACAGTGAAATTTATTTGAGAATTGTTTAATTTTTTTCTAATTAGTACTTGAAAAAAAAAAATCATTTTTTTATTATGATGTCATCAAAGATGGAGGCAAAATAGCGTCGGAAGAAGAAAAGAAAAAGTGCCTTGCTACATTCATTCTGGTTCTTGTATATTCTGAATTCAAAGTCTACCTGCTGTTGAAGTTACCTTTACCCTTCATCCTTCTAGGGTCGATTCAAATAAAGTACCAGTTAAATACTGGGGTCGCTGTCATCTACTTAAGCCTTCCCTCTCTTCCATTCCCCTCAAAACTTCAACCTTTCTGTCTAAATTAGAAACCATTACTATTATTATTATTATTATTATACTGATCAACTTTTTTCTTTCATTCTCTCTGCAGTTTGCAATCTCTTCTTGTAAATTCTCTTCTTCGATCTACGTATGATTACCATGTTCTTGTTTGTGTTATTGGTGGTAGTATTGAAGTTTCAGGTCAATCTTCCGGCCATGGCCAACCAACCTGTTCAACCCTCGCTTCCATCTTTTATGTACGTGGACCCATAGACCATGTCCTTTGCTTTCAGTAGTGAGAATTAACCCCATATAGGAAGCCACAGGGCCTCGTTACCAGAATTACTGAACGCAATGAAACCCCTTAAATGGAAACAGCCTCTAATATTTAATTCTGTGTTGCACAGATTGGACCTTGGGGTAGATACGAAGACTGATAGGGGTGGAGAAAGATCAGTAGTGAAATCCCAGGTATGAATAATACATTTGAATGTCCTCTTTTGGTAAGCGCTTTTCCTTCTCCAATTCAGAGAGGCTCAGAAGCTGGAAGAACTAACAATGGTTTCTGTTGCATTTGAAAAGTTGTAACTTGGAGGATAGAAATGTAGAGAGGGCTGATGTTACTTTGATATGGTATAACCTCATATCCTTGTCATTGCAAATTAATTTCATTGAATTTTGTGAATATATCTGCCATATAAGCAATGTCATGCTTGAGGTTTCTTGGTTCATCACAACAGAATAAGAGTCTCTGCAAGAATTTGACAACTTCTTTTAAAAGTGAATAGAAACTCTCAGCCAGTTTCCCTCTGACAGCCATTGAACTTCTGTGTATAACAACAGAAGAGCAAATGTCTCCATTCTTCTCAGTGCAGAACCATTGAAACGGTGGGGAATTACTCTTTTACTTGTTTCAGTCATTTGACTGTGGCCATGCTGGAGCGCCGCCTTTAGTCGAGCAAATTGACCCCAGGACTTAGTCTTTGTAAGCCTAGTACATATTCTATCAGTCACTTAGGCCGAACCGCTAAGTTACGGGGACGTAAACACACCAGAATCGGTTGTCAAGCGATGTTGGGGGGACAAACACAGATACACAAACATATACACACTCATACATATATACAATGAGCTTCTTTCAGTTTCCGTCTACCAAATCCACTCACAAGGCTTTGGTCGGCCCGAGGCTATAGTAAAAGACACTTGCCCAAGGTGCCACGCAGTGGGACTGAACCCAGAACCATGTGGTTGGTAAGCAAGCTACTTACCACACAGCCACTCCTGTGCCTCAATTGTGAACCTTTGATTTTATTCAGCTGCTGCAATAACAAAGCTCAGCAATTTGCTATGTCTACCACCGGTTATTTGCAACCAGACGTTGCCTGTGGATTCCACAGAGCACTGGAAACACATGAGATATAACAGTTGTTGATAAAAGGATGAAGCTGTGTTCCATTTACTGCTCAAACATGAAATACTGACCCCTCTTTTGTATCTGTTTCTAGTTGTCTTACAACTAATATTGGGTTGTCCGGAAAGTTTGTGCCGATTTATAGTAGCTTGCCTTCCGACTTATTTGCCATGAAACCACCTCAATTCTGGGAAGAGGGTATTTTCAAGCTAAAGGAAAGATGGAGATGCACTGGGCAACAAAATGGTTCGTATTTGGTTGATTAAAAATGTAATGGCAAGTATTTATTGACCTTTTCCTTTCCTTTAAAAATCGGCACAAACTTTCCAGACAACCCAATGTTAATCTTTTACAAAACAAACATAAACAAGAAACATACTGTTAGGTGAATTCTTTTTGCTAAGCAATAAAACTAAATTGTTCTAAGTATGTTGCACAATATGTTTTCAATGTTATAAGTGTTCCACATTTTAATTTTCATGATTAAAATCTTGTTTAAATAAAATGTAATTTTGATTTATGCATGGGCTGTATGGTAAGAAGCTTGCTTCCTAACCACATGGCACCTTGGGCAAGTGTCTTCTATAACCTTGGGCCAACCAAAGCCTTGTGAGTGGATTTGGTAGACAGAAACTGAAAGGTGGTGAGCTGGGAGAAACATTAGCACACTGGGCGAAATGCTTAGCGGTATTTCATCTGACATTACATTCTGAGTTCAAGATCCACCGAGGTTGACTTTGCCTTTCATCCTTTCAGGGTCGATAAATTAAGTACCAGTTACGCACTGGGTCGATGTAATCTACTTAATCCCTTTGTTTGTCCCCTCTATGTTTAGCCCCTTGTGAGCAATACAGAAATAAGAAACTGAAAGCCCATCGTATATATATATATATATATATATTTTCATGTACGTGTGTCTTTGTTGCCATCGCTTGACAACCAATGTTGGTGTGTTAATGTCCTGGTAACTTAGCAGTTCAGCAAAAGAGACCGATAGAATAAGTACCAGGCTTGCAAAGAATAAGTCATGGGGTCGATTTCTTTGACTAAAACCTTTCAAGGTGGTGCTCCAGCATGGCTGAAGTCAAATGACTGAAACATGTAAAAGAGTATATAAATAGAAAGTGGTGGCTTTTGTTCTAAAGATACAATGAGGGGATGGGGCAAGGGATGAAAAAACAAAATGCAAGGACTAAAAAGCTTTAAAAAAAGTCTTATGGCGAGTGTTTTGAAATGTGGACCCTCAACCAAAAGGGGGGGGGGGCAATTTATGTAAGAGTTATTCTGAAAGTCTGACAAATATATAATTGAATGTCCTCAACACCACCTCCATCAGGTCCTGTCAGAATTGACCATTATTACACTTTCTGGTCAGATTCCCAAAGGCCTCTGTCTTTGACTATGGATATAATTCAATTATCTCATTACATGTAGGGATACTGTGTTTCATTATAAAGCATTTAATATACTTTGTAGACTTGGTAGTGTATTACTATTGCATAAGTCAGTACTGTGTCCTACTGTGTTAGCAGTGCAATTAAATCGCTTTTTAAGGTTAGTTGTCAGGAATTGGTGGCCGTGTGGCAAGAAGCTTGCTTTCCAACCACATGGTTCCAAGTTCAATTCCACTGAGTGGCACCTTTGGCAAGTGTCTTGTACTATAACCCCAAGCCAACCAAAGCCTTGAGAGTGGATCTGGTAGATGGAAACTGAAAGGTTTATTGTATATATATACAGTGGGGGGAAATAAATATTCGTACATGTCAAAATTCTTTATATATTTAATTTCTAATTAACATAAATGGAATATACCAATATTATATTTGCATACACATGCATAAACTAAGAATATGCAAAAGAAACTAATAAATTATAGTAACTAATGAATTTATATACAATTATAAATATTTTGGGGTGAAAAAAGTATTCGTACAGCACATAAATATCTGATAATTCGAATTTAATATCTTCGTAGCATAACCATTATTCAGTTCCACTTCCAACAATCTCTTCTTTTAGTTCTTAATCAATGATTTGCATGTTTCTTTAGGAATTTTTTCTTATTCTTCTTGACAAATTTTCTTCAAATCTGGAATGCACATTGGGGCTCTTGAATGAATTTTAATTTTCAAAATACGCCACAAGTTTTCAATGGGGTTCAAATCAGGTGACTGGCTTAGCCATTCTAATAATTTTATATTGTGATTGACAATCCATTTTTTGGTAGACTTCCCCACGTGCTTAGGGTCGTTATCCTGTTGTAAAACCCGCCCTTCACAAAGCTGGAGCTTTTCTATAGAGTCCCATAAATTATTGTTCAAGATATTTTGGTACATCTCTGCATTCATTCTACCATGTATTACATGTAAATGGCCAGTGCCATTTGCAGAGAAACACCCCCAACACCATTATGTTACCACCTCCAAACTTTAGAGTAGGAATTGTGTTTTTCAGTGAATAGGTGGTACCATCTTTCCTCCAAACATGGCTACACGAATTTCGTCCAAACAATTCAATTTTTGATTCGTTTTGTCCATAGAACATTTTCCCAGAATGTATCAGATTTATCTTTATGTTCATAAACAAATTTTAAACGGGCATCTCTTTGCCTTTTAGTTAACAGGAGTTTTTCTAGGAAAGCGTGACTTCAGTTCATTCCTATGAAGTTCATTGCTGATGGTTCGTAGTGTAATACCAGTCCCTGAAGCTAACAAATCTTCTTGCAACTCCTTTCTGGTGATCATTGCGTTTTTTTCGATTCTTTGCTTCATTTTTCTTAAAGATCTAGGGGAAATCTTGCGTTGTGCACTGGATCTTATTCTATTTTCAAGTTTCCGATGTTTTATATCTTTCAATAAATGAAGATATGGAATACAAAGGGTCTCTGATATTTTCCTGTAACTTTTACCTGCTTTCCACTGTTCAATGATTAAGTTTTTCACTGAATTTGTGAGTTCTGTACTTTTTGCCATTATTACGACACTACTTTATGTTGTCTCAGTGCTGAATGAAGAAGCTAGCTTTTTGACACTTAAAAATGACTACTGATAAGATTATTGGAACAAACGAGAAAGTTCTAGAAAAAGAAATTATTTGAACAGTATTTTGTGGCATAGAAACTCAAATTTATTCTGTACGAATACTTTTTTCACCCCTAAATATTTATATTTGTATATAAATTCATTAGTTACTATAATTTATTAGTTTCTTTTGCATATTCTTAGTTTATGCATGTCTATGCAAATATAGTATTGGTATATCCCATTTGTGTTCATTAGAAATTAAATAAATAAATAATTTTGACATGTACGAATATTTATTCTCCCCCCACGGTATGTGTATATATATATATATATATATATATATATGTGTGTATGTGTGTTGAAATGCTGTTTCTGCTATACAAGTATTTGAGCCAAGGTCATCAATCTGCAAATTCTTCATAGTGCCATTTCCATCTTCAATGACATTTTTGTTTACGTTAGATGTATTTGGATACAAAATGTAACAAATTGATGCTGGCTATAATTTCTATAGAAAATCTGTAAAAATAACCTTAAAAAGTTATCTCATTTTTGCCATCCCTATATCTTCTGTTCATTGGCTTGGCAAGAAGAATCCATCTTGCAATTCTTTCCTAAGACATTCTATTCACATGTCCATAATACTGCACTTCTGCCCACCCATCCACCATTCTGCCTGTTCATCTGTCTGCCCACCATCTCTGGTAGAGTTGTAGAGGTAAGAGTCCTCAACACCATCTCCATAGGTTCCTATCAGGAGCAACCATCACTACACTTTCCAGATGTGTTCCCAAGCGTGATCAACTGAGACTATGGACATTATCCACTCATCTCATCCTTGGTCTACCCCTAGGTCTCTTGACGGTTGGCTCAGCTTGAAGAATCTGTCTTGCCATACTTCCCTCTGACATTCTCATCCACAGGTCCATGGTACCAGTGCTGTCATCTCTCAACAGTTTCTGGTAATGACCCTTGGTCCATTATTGTTTTAAATGGCACTATGAAGAATTTGCAGACTGACGACCTGGGCTCAAATACTTGTATAGCAGAAACAACATTTCAAAACACACACACACACACACACACTCAGCTGTGACCAGACCCCTTTCTTGGAGTCAACCCTCACCTGTTTCCAAGCAAAGTAATATTCCACATGGCCAGACTACAAATGGACATCACTTTTATTTTTATGGTGGTGGCACTCCTTTACAACTACAATGTCCAGACAAACGGACATAAACACCTGCATGCACACATACACACAGTGTCTGTCCATAAATTACCTTTGAAATTTGAAAAGTTTTGAAAAAATGAAAAATAAAAATAAGGGTTCGTTTGACATCCATACGTAACTGGATGTCTTAGGAATGAGAAACCAGGTTCGAAATTTCCCCAAGACATCTGATAAAGGCTGGAGGGTATATTAGCCAAATGTTGTGTTAACAATAAAAAAAAAAAAAAAAGACAAGAGTCAACTCCACACCGGTACCTTAGTCCTCTTTAACCCTTTAGCACTCAGATTATTCAATCAATTAAATTACTTATTTATTTCACTGCTTGGAATTAATCCTGCATTAACTTGTAACTTTGAAATTTCAGTGATGTGATTCTTTATCTTTGGAATGACATTGTAAGCTAGGTGTGAGAGGCCGGATCTGGTTGGTTTGAATGAAAAACAAGTAGAATATTTGGGCCTGATATGGTTGGTCTAACCCTTTAGCATTCAGATTACCCTGTCAAATGTAATGCTTATCTATTCACATAGTTTTGAATTAATCATGGATTATCTCACAGCTTTAAGATTTCGATGATGTGATTATCTTTAGGATGACATTGTAAGATAGGTACGAGAGGCCAGATCTGGATGGTTTGAACATAAAACAGGTAGAATATTTGGGCTGGGTGGGGCTGGTTTAAATGCTTAAGGGCAAAAGCTGGAGATTGACTTCTGGTTTGAATGCCAACTGCAGAGCCAGAACAAACACTGCATTGTATTTGATGCTCTACCGACTCACTGCCTAAATTCTGAAGTAAAAGAAATAGTAACAAATATATATGGAATGAGAATATATTTATTTTTTTTTTAAAAAAGTTGATATCCCTGAGGAATTCTAGCTGTGGACTTTGTTGTTGTATATTTACAAAAAAGTCTTGTGTGACATACAGACAGACAGTCTCTAGACTCCGAACAAGACCTGACAATATCGATATGCAAAAGTATTGCAAATATATGGTCTGTTCTGCAACGACATGATATCCTTGTTGTGTCTCCTTCACAATCCCTCCTTTCCATAAAGTGACTGTGACTGTAAACCAACTCATTCCCAAATGGTATTGGAGGCTGGTGGCATCAGTTGTTAAAGCAGGCACCTCTTTTACACGTATTGAGTACACTGTTCCAGTTTTGACTGCATCTCTTCTGCTTCCAGCTGTTCCAGCGTCAGCAAAGACAAACCAAGCTGATCTTCCTGAAAAACAATGGTAACAACATATGTTAATAGAAAAGCCAGAAATTGCTTCTACAATTATTTTAAGAAGAGGGGGAGAGGCAAGAGGGTAGAAAGATGTGGGAGAGAAGAGAAAGGACGGAAGGGAGAGAGAATAACAAAACAAGACAAGAGGCAGAAGGTAGGAGAGAAGAGAGAGAAAAGTGGGAGGGAGAGAAGAGAGAGGATAAGTAAGAGGAATAGAGAAAGAGGAGAAAAAGAAGGAAGTGAGAGAGAGAGAGAACTTTATGTTATCTTGCTTGGAAACGGTAGTGGGATCCAGCTGTAGAAAATCCACCTCTACCAATTCTATCTCTCCCATGCAGGCAAGAAGAAGTGACTGTTATGATGATGAGAGTTTAAATAAAGCACCAGTAAAGTCCTGGGGGTTGATGTTGATGTGTTAATTTTAGGCATCCTAGAAGGTTGACAGGCAAATACTGACCATGTCGAGATTTGAACTTAAAACTTAAAGGACATTACCAAAGTATCAGTCCCAAACAGGTGATAATGGGTCTCTACATTTTGGACAATCTCACCTTGTCTTTAATTAGCTATTTTTGAATATTAAATCTAATATTCAAAATAAATAATAGGTAAGAAACCAGTAAATTCATTGGATATCATCATCCCTTAACGAGGCTTATTTAACCTCTAATTGAAATACCATGGGAAGTTGTTGCCCTGCATCACGAGTTTTTGGTTTACGAGTGGTCTCCGGGAACAGGTTTGTATATCGAGGCATCACCCCATGTATGTATATTTGAACTCAGAACATAATATATACTTATATATATATATATATATGTGTGTGTGTGTGTGTGTCAGTACATATAAAAGCACTCACTACACTCTCGGAGTGGTTGGCGTTAGGAAGCTGTAGAAACTCTGCCAGATCAGATTGGAACCTGGTGCAGCAATCTAGTTTGCCAGTCTTCAGTCAAATCGTCCAACCCATGCTAGCATGGAAAGCGGACATTAAACGATGATGATGGTGGAGGAGGTTGAATTTAGAACTGAATTTAGAATCTGAAAGTTTTACCTTACTGAAAGGTTGAGCCATTTGTCTAAGGAACCACTTCGATACTTGGACAGCTTCATCGGTGGAGAGGTTACAGAAACTGTCCTTCAAATGTTCTTGAATCCACAGAGGAAGCTTACTTTTCTTGTCTGCTCGAGAATAACGCTAAACAGCAAATAGAAGGTGTAAAACAATTACAGAATATATATATATAAGAAAAAAAAAAAAGAAAACAGATAAATCAATAAATAAATAATAACATATTTATTAATTACAAAAATAGACAATCTCTGACAGATGTTTCAATTCAGACTTTAAAATTAATTAAAATAATAAAATCTTTATAAGGTACTTTAAATCATTATAAAATACTTTATGATTTAATTATTTTAATTAATTTTTAAAGTCTGAATGGAAGCAGCTGTCAGAGATTATGTCTATTTTTGTAATTAATAAATAGAATTATTTATTGATTTATCTCTATTTTCTTAAATAAATATAAACCTCGGTTTATTTAATTTCCTTATTTTTGAATATTAAATTTAATATTCAAAATAAATAATAGGTAAGAAACCAGTAAATTCATTGGATATTATTATCATCATCCCTTAATGAGGCTTATTTAACCTCTAATTGAAATATATATATATATATATATATATATATATATATATAATGTATCTGGTTGAAATGTACAAAAGACAGAGACAGGTAAGGGAGCAACAAACAAGGTGCATTAACTGAACGCTCAGGAAAAGTCTTTCATGTTTTGATCCTATGCTCTTCAGCAAAAAGGAATGAGATATTTATATATGTGTGTGTGTGTGTATATATGTGTGTGTGTATGTGTGTTCATATATATATATAGATACATATATATAACAGGGATAAAAATCCAAATTTACAGGTAAAAACTCAATTAAATACAATTTATCAAAAATTAAAATTAAGTTTCACAGTAGGTGCAGGAGTGGCTGTGTGGTAAGTAGCTTGCTTACCAACCGCATGGTTCTAGGTTCAGTCCCACTGCATGGCTCCTTGGGCAAGTGTCTTCTACTATAGCCTCGGGCCGACCAAAGCCTTGTGAGTGGATTTGGTAGATGGAAACTGAAAGAAGCCTGTCGTATGTATATATGTATGTGTTTGTCCCCCCAACATCGTTTGACAACCGATGCTGGTGTGTTTACGTCCCCGTCACTTAGCGGTTCGGCAAAAGAGACTCATAGAATAAGTGCTAGGCATCTAAAGAATAAGTCCTGGGGTCGATTTGATCGACTAAAGGCGGTGCTCCAGCATGGCCGCAGTCAAATGACTGAAACAAGTAAAAGAGAGAGTAAAGAGTATAAAATATATAAATATATACTTTAGAGAAAAGAACCAAAGTTCCTGAACTCATCCATGAAAATCCAGTCACATATAGAAAAATTTAATAAGTAAAAACACTAAAAAGAACTTTAATAAAATACAAAGTAATGATCATTAAAATATTATTTTAATGATTATTACAATTCTTTTTAGTGTTTTTACTTATTAAATTTTTCTGTATATGACTGTGGATGAGATCATGAACTTTGGTTCTTTTCTCTAAATTATCGTTGTTGTTTAACGTCCACTTTCCATGCTAGCATGGGTTCGACGATTTGACCGAGGACTGGTGAAACCAGATGGCTACACCACGCTCCAGTCTGATTTGGCAGAGTTTCTACAGCTGGATGCCCTTCCTAACGCCAACCACTCAGAGAGTGTAGTGAGTGCTTTTTACGTGCCACAGGCACGAAGGCCAGTCAGGCAGTACTGGCAACGGCTACGCTCAAAATGGTGTATTTTATGTGCCACCCGTACAAGAGCCAGTCCAGGGGCACTGGCAATGATCTCGCTCGAAAGTCCTTACACATGCCGCGGGCACAAGTGCCTTCACGATTTCGCTTTCCTCAATAAGTCTTCTTAAGCTGAGTTTCGTGTTCAATGAAGGAGACGACGTTGGCATGGGTGCCAGTCGCCGAACTTAACTCGATTTTGATTTCAACAGGTCTTCGCAAGTGGAGTTTAGTGTCCAATTTAACTTGATTTCGATTACGAGGGGTGCTGAAAAGTTCCTGGCTTTGGGTAAAAGGAAAATACAGGAGGATCAGTTAATTATGATTTTATTCAACATATTCCCCTCTCAGATTCACACTTATTACAGTGGTCCTTCAATTTTCCTAAGTCCTGTAAAAGAACTCAGATGGCTGGGCCTCCAACCATCCCTTAAAGCCAGGAACTTTTCTGTACCCTCTTGTACATTTACACATTAGGGAAGAAATAATTTGGAAAGATAAAAAACAAAAGCATATTTACTTTATCTCCAAAAACCATGATTCCATAATCTGTTTTACCACGAAGAACTCTCCCAACACACTGAGCTGCATGTCTCATGGCATCAAATGTTAAGAAGTCATTCTCGCGAATCTGGTAGTTGTCTCGGAGATATTCCAGTCGTGCCTGCAATAGTCAACCATTATTTCAACAAATCCAATTTAGATAAAGTTGGTCTTGTGTTCTTTAACACTTCAGCATTCCGATTATTTTGGATTTGAATTTATCGTGTGTGTGTGTGTGTGTGTAAATATATATATTTGTATTGGCACATGGCTTTGAAATTTTGATGATGTGATTGTTTATTTGTAGAATGACATTGTAGGGTAGGTGTGAGAAGTCTGATCTGGCATGTTTGAACATAAAACAAGTAGAAAATTTTACTGGATACGGCCGGTTTAAATGCTAAAGAGTTAATGGTAAAAATCACACACACACACATTTCAAACAAAAACACACATATGTACACAGACATACACACACACACATATTTATACAAATACAAACATGATAGAAGCCAGGGATTGGCAGAGGGTCAAGCGAAATGGCTTGCGGCATCTGTGTTCAGCTCATGTTTGGACATCAATGTCTGTGACAATACCAGTGCCAGGCTGTAGCAGTCCAAGTTGGCAGCCGTTCTCTTCGATAAACATCAGTGGTATAAAGGAGAGGAGCTGACTTGCATGTAGAATCCTGTGGTTGGGAAGCAAACTTCATACCATACAGCCATGTCTGTATCTAATAGAGTTGAGTAAGGAGCACATGGGTTCAATTCTGCTGTGTGGCACCTTGTGTGAGTGTCTTCTACTATAGCCTTGGGCCAACCAAATCATTGTGAGTGGATTTGGTTTACGGAAACTGGAAGAAGCCCGTCGTGTGTGTGTGTGTGTTTGTTTGTCCCCCCCCCCCCCCCTAGCACCACTTCTTGACAACCGATAGAATAAGTATCTGGGGTTGATTCATTCGACTAAGAATGTATCAGGGCAGTGCTCCAGCATGACCACAGTGTAATGACCGAAACATGTAATAAAAAAAAAAAAGGGTCACTTGATCAGAAGACCTGATCAGGACATGATCTGTTACTTATTGATGTCATACAGGAGAGAGAAGACTGGTCAAATGGATTATGTGTCATACACCATATGTTCACATTCTGAGTTCAAACCCTACTGAAGTTCAACTTTAATTTTTATCCTTCCAGAGTTGATAAAATGTGGTACCAAGTTTGTTAATTTTTCTACCTGAGATTAGAGATTTGAATGGAAGTAAAGAGGAGGATACATACCTTTAAGATTCTGCTCTGAGTGTAGACATAAGGAACACCAAACATAATCACAGCTCTCCCGAAATGGTGTTCTGGGGGGAAAAAAAAAAAAGTCATGGAGTGAGAAGATGAAAATGTCAACCTAATGAATTATAAATGGGAGGAGTTTTGTAGCTCCTCCTCTTCTGCAAGAAACCCATCCTACTTTGACCCTGCTCTCTCATAGTTTATTCCTCTACTCCTCGCGTCTTAGTACAAAGTTGCTCCCCTCAGGGTTTTGTAGTCCTGCAAGCTCCATGGTAACTTCACTAGAGCTGGTGACATGAAAAAGAAGCAGCTAGTCCACGCTGTAAAGTGGCTGGTGTTAGGGAGGGCATCCAACCATAGAAACCATGCTAAAGCAGACAGTCTTCTAGCTCACCAGCATCTGTCAAAGCGTCCAATCCATGACAGCATGGAATTCAACTCAGTTTCTCCCTCCTCTTCCTCCATGAGGTCAACTGAGGAAGCCTGTCTATGATTGCTCTCTTCTCTTGGCTTGGCTTCACTGACAGGGGTTAGTAAGGCTGTTGTCCATGTCATCTGCATGCTCGTTTGTGGCTGATAAAACCGATGTGGGATCGACCCATCCAATTGCAATGATGACAGAGGTATGATTGTTCAGGGTCTGATGATGTAACTGCATTATTTTTTCGCCAAGAGAGGCACTGCAAGAGACATGAAAGAAGGAAACAACATCGCTGATGGTATGGCACCAAGCAGCATTGGTCAGCTGTTAGAGTGGACCACTCATGATAATGTCACAAATGCTAAGGGACTGCTTCGGGCAGTCCTTGTAAAGCTTCTTTGGTGCCCCCCTGTTGTGGTGAGCTCACTGTACATGATAAGTAGGCCTGTTAAAATCCTGTTAACATGTCCTGTAGTCGTGTTTCAAATAAAATGGCTTCCAGGTTGGTGACTTTCACTCGCTAGACCTGCTAGTAAAAACAGCTGAATCTCCCTCAAATCTCATACTACTGACCTAATATAAGAAGGAGAGACTGGACAGTGTAATTCCAAGACATGCTAGGAGAGGATGGTCACAGCTGGAATGCTTTTGATTGCAAGTTTTCTCAATTATAACCCACATGGACTGTTATATGAGCAAAAGAGGAAACCTCTAACCGGTCCTTTGACATGCTAGAAATAGCAGTCAAATCTCCCTCTAATCACTGTTTAGTGTCTCAATAAAAAAAGGAGATGGTCACTTTGATGAAGTCTTCTTGAGGAAGGCTGACCTATGGCTAAACAACAGCAACAGAACCCTTTATATCAGGACAAGCTCAATATTGGCAACAAATTAAGGAACCATTCAATAATATAACTTACCAAAATCAATTCCCTCCGAAACTTTGCCTCTGGCTACAGAAAGTAAGACAGCACCCCGTCCATTTTCACAGGCCTGTGCAAGAAAGGAAAAGAAAAGACAGTAGAATAATATTAATAATCTCTTTCTGGTTGTGTGCTGCAGAAATTTGCTTCCCAACCACAAGGTTTCAGGTTCAATCCCACTGTATGGCACTTTGGTCAAGTGTCTTCTACTATAAAAGCCTCAAGCTGACAAAAGCATTGTGAGTGGATTTGGTAGACGGAAACTGAAAGAAGCCTGTTGTGTGTGTGTGTATGTGCATCCATTGCATATGTATGCTTGTGTGTGTGTGTGTGTGTGTATCCATTGCATATGTACGCTTGTGTGTGTGTGTGTGTGTGTGTGTGTGTCCATTGCATATGTATGCTTGTGTGTGTGTGTGTGTGTGTGTGTGTGTGTGTATCCATTGCATATGTATGCTTGTGTTTGTGTGTGTGCGTCTCACCTTCTGGTAATTAAACAAAGCCAGGCTGGTCTCGGCTGCATCCTGAGTTTCAATGAATAAAAGTTTGTTCTTTTGTAAACTGTCAATAATTCCCTGTAATAATAATAATAAATTCTGGTTTTATTGGCCACAAGGGCTAATATAAATTAAAAACATGTAAGGACAAAGACAGGATGAAGGTTACAAAGGGTTTTGTCCAAAAAGAAAAACGTTCGTGTAAACAGTGAGGAAAAACAGAGAAAGATATGACAAATAAAACCCCCAATAGGGGGAGGCGCTTCGGAAGGTTACACGTGGAAAAAACCCATAAAAGCCACGGGAGCCTGGTCAGAAAATAAGAAAGGGGTATAGAGCCCTTTCTCCTCTTACATTACCTTTTTCTACAGGTGTATCCTCAGAATTGGTCCGTTCATACTGGCCATTCTTCCAACAGTCACCCATCTTTCAACAAATTTGCCATCAGACAGCACTTCCCTCTCTACTCTCATCTTCCTTTTCAAGTGGAACTTGATTTATTTGCCACAAGGGCAAAAGATGAGAGAGATTTAGCTGATTACTCTAACGACTTAAGTAATTGCAGAGAGACTTTGTCATCAAACCAAGGCACTAATATATTGATAATCATTATGACAAAACAAACACACACACAAAGATTGATTGTAAAGTAATAAATAGAACCAAACTTACCGTTTCATACCATGAAGCAACAATCGTTTCCTGAAAGAACAAAAGAAACATTAGTTATAAGAAGGACGTTTAGGATTTGTGAGAAGTAACTTTAATACAAATATGTGGTTTCAGGTTCAATACCAGCTACGGAAGCTGGTTATCATGGCTGCGTGGTAAGGAGTTTGCTTTCCAACCTCATGGTTCCGGGTTCACTCCCAAAGCGTGGCCCCCTTTTTAATAATCCTGCTGGCAATTTGCAATATCAGTGACTGAAAAGCTTCTCTTATTTTACATATTGTTTGCAATGAGCGGATGCCGGCAACTGAGGAAATACATGTATGCTGAAATGACGTGATGGGTCTGCTAAAGATACAAAGATTGCCATCTTTATAAACTACTTAAATATCAGTGAAAGAAGCAGTGTTAATATGTACACTTACATAAACACCATATTTGACGACATATAAAGTGCACTTTTCCCTCCAAAAATGTCTCAAAAAATTGCGCTGGGTCTCATATATGAAGTCAGGCCTCCTTTAAGCTTTAATGCACCAAAATTTCCCTTTTTTTGTTTTTCAATATGCACATCTTTTATGCAGTACACCAAAACTATTTTTTCCATAAGAAATTCAAGAGAAGGAACAGCAGATTCGAGCAGGGATGTGCCCTGAGTGAACGGTCGACGGTAATTGATGCTCTCTCCAGCTTGTTGCCGGCTTGCGTGTTTGTTACTCAGATAGCATTCGTCGCCCGAGACCTATGTTTAAAAACTTGGGAAAATTGCTCGTAAATCAGTTTGGAGATAAAGTTCATATAAGAGAGGTAACTCTCTAAAGGGACACAACTCCCTGGTTGAAATTAGCCATTTGATAACTGGACACTAATGATATAAATACATACGCACGCGCACCTTTTAGCTTTTGTTTCAGACCAATGGCTTGGTGAAGCTGACCGCTGGTGTAAATCTCGGTGGCAGTAGCAACTCCTGAGACATAACCTTCGAGGATTTCAGTCGACCGCATCAACTCCAGATCTTATCCTTTTTTTACAGCCTGGTACTTATCCTATCGGTTATCTTTGTTGAACCACTAAGTCATAGGGATGTAAACAAACTAACACCAGTTGTCAGGTGGTGATAAAAGACAAACAGAGACACCCACGCACATACTTACCATGTAAGAATAACTGGTAAAAAAACCCACAATTCCGTCAGGGACAATCCGGCAGAGATCCACCAAAAGATTCCCGTAATTCCGTATGACAGCTGAATAAATAAAGAGATGAGTTAAGACAAGTCATAAGACAAACATCATAATTAATATCATAAGTGTGAAATATAATGAAGAATGTATGACAAAGCGACGTCATAAATTGAAGGATGAGAAATATTTAAGAAGTTATAGGCGTGGAGGTGTAGTAAGAAGTTTGCTCCCCAACCACATGGTTCCAGGTTCAGTCCCATGGCGTGTCACCTTGGGCAACTGTCTTCTACTAAAACCTCGAGTAGACCAAAGCCTTGTGAGTGGATTTGGTAAATGAAAACTTAAAGTAGCCCGTCGTATATATATATATATATATGTGTGTGTGTGTGTGTGTGTGTGTATGTTTATGTGTGTCTTAGTGTCTGTGTTTGTCCCCAAGCATTGCTTGACAACCAGTGTTGGTGTCTTTGCATCCTTGTAACTTAGCAGTTCGGCAAAAGAGGCAGGTAGAATAAGTACTAGGCTTTTGAAAAAAAAAAAAACATAATTCCTATTATTCGTTTGACTAAGACCCTTCAAGGTGGTGCCCCAGCATGGCCGCAGTCAAATGACTGAAACAAGCAAAAGGGATGTCACAAGGAAGGTTGTGGTTAGGGAGACGTCGAGTTATCCCAGAAAATAAAGAAAGTCAGCAGATCAGAAATCCTGAAACTCGGGGTCAATGACAAAAAGGAAACTGAATGGAAGCAGAAGGGAAGGAATATACCAATGTCTTCTCTTGTTTCAAACTTGGAACTCATGGCTACCTGGTCGTTTCCTTTGCTCACCACCTAAAATTGAAAGGGTGTGGATATATATATCTATATTTCTTTATTGCCCACAGGGGGCTAAACATAGAGGGGGCAAACGAGGACAGACAAACGGTTTAAGTCAATTGCATCGACCCCAGTGAGTAACTGGTACTTATTTAATCGACCCCGAAAGGATGAAAGGCAAAGTCGACCTTGGTGGAATTTGAACGGCAGACGAAATACCGTTAAGCATTTCGCCCGGCGTGTTAATGTTTCTTATTTCTTTACTGCCCACAAGGGGCTAAACATAGAGGGGACAAACAAGGACAGACAAAGGGATTAAGTTGATTACATCAACCCCAGTACATAACTGGTACTTTATTTAGCTACCCTCAAAGGATGAAAGGCAAAGTCGAGCTTGGTGGAATTTGAACTCAGAATGTAACAGCAGACAAAATACTGTTAAGCATTTCATCTGGTGTGCTAACGTTTCTGCCAGCTCACCGCCTTCATATATATGTATATATATCATCATCATCAGCGTCTAACGTTCACCTTTCATGCTGGCATGGGTGGGACGGTTTGACAGGAGCCGGCCAGGCAGAAGCCTGCACTAGATTTCTGTAATTGTTTTGGCAGGATTTTTAAGCTGGATGCCCTTCCTAACACCAATCACCCAGCAGTGTGGACTAAGTGCTTTTTACGTGACACAAGCAGAGGTGAGGTCTGGTTTGGCAAGGTTTTTACAGCTAGGTGACCTTCCAAACACTAACCACTTCACTAAGTGGCACTAACACAGGCAGGGTCACCAAGTAACTTGCAAGACAAAAATCTTTTGAGAGGGGAGGGGAGAGGACATTGGAGGAGGTGATCTTGTGTCAGATGATGAAAGGTAAGACAAAAAGACAGAAATAGGTGTCTTGTAGAGAAGGTACAAGGTTACTCACAGCTGGAGAGTAATATTTCACTTAAGCATAGTAATACTAATAACTCGATGTTAGAACTCAATATACGTATGCTTTAGGGAAAAACGTTGTGTAGAGAGTGGTAATAAGAAATTGGGATGACAAACAAATAGACAATTATGTTATAAACTTCATTGGCTCACAGTCGTTTCTGCAATGCATTCATAGCTGAGTGCCTGAATATCACCTTATAGCCTCACCAGAGCTACAAAGATGAAGTAGAAAAGAAGCAACTGTAAGCTAATGAGGTTTATAACATAATTGTTTATTCCTTTGTCACACAAATTTATTATCTATCTAGACAGAGAGACAGATGTATATGATGATGATGCTGATTATGATAACTTTTGTTGATGAAATAATACAACTAAAATAATAAACAAAGCAGAAACAAAAGGTGATTTAAGAGACAGGGGAGGGATTAACAGGTGCTCTGTGGTGTGAACAATAACATGATCATCCAGCATATCACAGATACAAGGTTCAAAACCTGCCAAAAGGCCTGTTTCATTTCATTTCATTTTTTTTTCTGAGTCTGTCTGGTGTTTATAAAGTTTGATATCACAAAAAAGGACCCTAGTTTGATGAAATAGAAAGAAGATACTGGAACACTTACAATTGGAAGAATACAGGGCCTTGCTAACGTCATAGAGAATGTTGCCATTATAACTGGATGGAAGTCCAAGATTCTGGGGTACATCTCAAGAGGGGACAACGTCTGATTAATGAAAATAAACACATGGAAAAAAATATATATATTTCTAAAATGTCATTTTCAAGTTTTATTTAAACAAAATAATATTTGTGAAGTAAAATGGTTCTCCATAGGTGCAAGCATGGCTGTGTGGTAAGAAGCTAGCTTCTCAACCACATAGTTCTGGGTTCAGTCCCACTGCATGGCACCTTGGGCAAGTGTCTTCTACTATAGCTTCAGGCTGACCAAAGCCTTGTGAGTGGATTTGGTAGATGGAAACTGAAAGAAGCCTGTCATGTGTATATATATGTGTGTGTGTATTTTGTGTTCATGTTTGTTCCTCACCACTGCTTCACAACTAGTGTTGGTATGTTTACATCCCCATAACTTAGAAGTTTGGCAAAAGAGATTGATAGAATAGGTGCCAGGCTTAAAAAAAAAAAAGTACTGTGGCTGATTCATTTGACTAAAAAATTCTTCAAGGTGTTGCCCCAGCATGGCTACAGTCTAATGAGTGAAACAAGTGAAAGATAAAAGATTGGTTTTGATTTGGCCACATAGGGGTACCATCCTCATGGGTACTTATTGTCAATAATATTGACTCAGGATTATTATAGTTGAGAATTTCTTTTATTGACCGCAGAAGGATGAAAAAGCAAAGTGGATCCAGGTAGGATTTGAACACAGAATATAAAGGGATGAAACCAAATACAAGGTTATTTGTCTACCGCTCTATCAATTCTGTTAAACACACACACTGACGTATAGAATGCCACATGTATATGCATGTATACTCTCAGACACACACATATACAGACACATACAAACGACTGACAGACAGACAGGTTGACAGAGATAGATCAACAGACAGAACGATGGACAGATCAATAGATCGACAGACAGTTAGACCAACAGATAGCTCGACAAACAGTTCAACAGACTAATAAATATACAAGCTGACAGACAGAAGGACAGATAGATATGGCAGTAGTTGATCTTCATCATTTGACAATGAGGATTCCATAGTTTGATCAACTCAGTTACATGGTAACTGAATTAACACGTAAGTGGCTGAATATTCCACAGACATGTCAAGTACCTTTTAAAGTAAATCTCAGAAAAAAAATCAGCGTGACATAGTGTGTAGGGATAAAGTACTTTTTGGTTTACAGGTATAGTACACCTGATGGTCATTAATATAATTCCCATGAGCCCAGTTTCAGCCATGAGGTTTGGGCTACCATGAGACAACATTAAACATGACATCAGCCTCAGGTTTCAAAAATCTACAAATGCTTGAGGTCCCATAACATCTTAAGATCTTTCATAGTAACCCCACATAACATTATCAAAACTACACTACAAAGAAAAAAATAAATAAATTTCTCTTCAGGGTCAGAAAAATATTTCAACCCTTTTTCAAAATGGCAAACAGTTTTTTTTTGTGGAGTTCTGAGGACCCAGAGTAAGTAAAATAGTGGTCGCAGTAGTTGTGATCTTCTGGTCACTCACAGCACTGTTGTCCTCCGTGGATGCGGCTCTTTAAGAAATGGCTTCATCAGAGGATCCACAAAACGAAGGAGAAGGTGAGTCACGAAAAGATTCATAAAGAAGACAGCCATCATCAAAAATCCAGATATCGTTGAGTCGCCTTCATTCAAGGGACATAACTCAACCATTCAAAATAACAAGAACTGGGAGAAATGCCACCAAGAATTTTGTCCAATGTGTTAACGATTCTGTCAGCTTGCTACCCTATATTAATAATAATAATCCTTTCTACTATAGGTGCAAGGCCTGAAATCTTGGGGGTGACATTGAAACATTGAAAGGATGAAAGGCTAGCGTTGGATGGTTTATCAAGCCCTGAAAGGATGAAAGACAAAGTTGATCTCAGCAGAATTTGAACTCAGAACGTAGCAGCAGACGAAATACCGCTAAGCATTTCACCTGGCATGTTAACGATTCTGCCAGCTCGACACCTTAATAATAATAATAATGATAATGATAACAAGAGCACTCAGAGAATGCAAACTTCCGTCAAGGCAACACCAGCATCCTCTCAACGATTAGCCAGAGATGATTTTTAAAATGAGAATATCTGAAATAAACTCGACTTCTTTCACAAAGGAGAATACTAAAAATGAACCTGAACGTTCTCAAAAATCAAGTAAAAAAAAAAAACAGAAAAATAATCCAGAATTCTTTTCCAGTACCTGATCGATCCCATAATGTAATCAGTTTGTGCCAGTCATGTGGCCAAACATCCCTGAAAGTTTCATCCAGATCCATCCAGAGGTTCTTGAGATATCTTGTCCATGGACAAACAAACAAACAAACATGACTGAAAATAATACCTCTGCCTTCGCTAAGGCAGAGGTATGTGTAGGAAGAGGGTCGAAAGTGTGACTCACGTTGTTAGTGATTGTGAGAGTCTTGCACAGAAAGAGTACAAAGTAGCCCAAAACCTCCACTAGCTACTATGCTGTAAGTATGGATATGAGGTTGCGGGTGCTTGGTAGCAACATACACCAGAAAAGGTAATGGACAAAAAGGGTAAGGCAAAAATCCTCTGGGTCTTTGACTTCCAGACAGAGAAGGTGTTAGAGCACCAAAGGCCGGATATAGTAACCTTTAGGAAGTACTATCAAGAGTGCCTAATAATCGACATCGCAGTGCCAGGAGATCAACATATCATCATGAAAGAAAGAGAAAAAGTTGATAAATATGGAGACCTGAGAAGTGAGATTGCTAAAATGTGGTTGCTACGAGAGTCAAACATAAAGGCTATCCCTATTGTCATCAGAGTATTGGGTTCAATACCAGCCAAGCTGAAAAAACTTTAGAAATACCCTACAATCTAGGTGTTTTGCAAAAGATGGCATTACTTGGAACTGCACACATATTGTGTAAAATACTGTCTATCTGAGGTCCTTGTGACTTGACAAACAGTACAAACCCCAGGTAGACATAATATCTTCACTCAACAACCTCATGATATTGTATACTGTGCGACGTCTATGATAATAATAATAATAATAATAATAACAATAAAAGTACCAAAACCTAGCCCTTGAATTACAGAGACAATGGAAAGGGTGGGTAAAATGTATCCCAGTAGTTATAAGTGCCTTTGGGAACTATCTCTAAAGATCTGAACAGATGGATAGAGGAAATAAGCATAAAACCCAGTTTGGTACAGCTGCAGAAAACAGTGTTATTAGGGACAGCTAGGATACTTAGGAGGGTTTTTGGCATCTAAGGTTACTTGCTGTAAGCCAATAGGAGGATTCTTGGCATCTAAGGCTACTTGTTGTAGCCTTAGATGACTACCAACAACCAACAACCAACAGTTCTTCATATCTCTATCCTCTGCAGAAGCTGTACCTGGAAACATCCAGAATACAGAACATTTCTTGGCCTTTATGAAGGATTCTTTTCTTTTCCAACAGTCTAATCAGTTGAGTGTATATGAGAAATAATAATTTCAAATTTTAGCAGAAGGCCAGCAAGTTCGGGGGAAGGGTCAGTCAATAACATCGACCCCAGTATGCAACTGGTACTTAATTTACTGACACCGAAAGAATGAAAGGCAAAGTCGACCTCAGCGGAATTTGAACTCAGAATGTAAGGATGGATGAAAAACTGTTAAGTATTTCAGCTGGCGTGCTTACAATTCTTTTCTACACTAGGCACAAGGCCTGAAACTTTTGGGGAGGGGGCCAGTCGATTAGATTGACCCCCATATGCAACTAGTACTTAATTTAACGACTCCGAAAGGATGAAAGGCAAAGCTGACCTCAGCAGAATTTGAACTCAGAACGTAGCAGCAGACAAAATACCGCTAAGCATTTTACCTGGCGTGCTAACGTTTCTGCCAGCTAGCCACCTTTACCATGATGGGATGTGAAACCATAACATAAAGTAATAACCATAAGGCATTTTTTTTTTGGGACAAATACTAAAATTAGTGGAAAGTATATTCTACTCACCCCTGATGTGATAACAACTGTCTGGAATCTGTCAAAGACTGGTTTAATAGCGATAGAGGCATCCATACAGTTGAAGTGCATCACTGGGTTAGTGTATGTCGAGGTCCTGTCATCAAATGGTTCAATGATTATTATGAAACCTGAGAAGAAATACAATATTATACAGAGACGGATAGCATGGAGTATGGTACGGACTGGTAGATATATATATATGTATATATATATATATATATATATATATATAGTGAGATCCCAGTGGTAGCATGGAGAGGTATTTAATATATGTATGTAATATATATATGTAATATCTGTATATGTAGTATGTGCATGTAATATATGATAGTACAAGTAGAAAGATATATTTTTGTCAACGCGTAACTGACAGAACAGCATATATAGGATGACACATTTTTCTGCTCTGTAAGGATTTTATCCTGTATATGCTGTTCTCTATCAGTCCTTATGTGTGGAAAGAATATATCTTTCTACTTGTACTACAATACATTTCAGCGCTTCAAAAACAAACATAAGTTTGTTTACATATGACGTAATATATGATATTTGTATATGCAATATATGTATATGTAGTATGTGCACGTAATATATGATATTAAGCATAGAAGTGGCTGTGTGGTAAGTAGCTTGCTTACAAACCACATGGTTCTGGGTTCAGTCCCACTGCGTGGCACCTTGGGCAAGTGTCTTCTACTATAGCCTCGGGCCGACCAAAGCCTTGTGAGTGGATATGGTAGATGGAAACTGAAAGAAGCCAGACGTATATATATATATATATATATATATATATATATACATACATACATATATATGTGTATGTGTGTGTATATGTTTGTCCCCCCAACATCGCTTGACAACCGATGCTGATGTGTTTACGTCCCCGTAACTTAGCAGTTCAGCAAAAGTGACCGATAGAGTAAGTACTAGGCTTACAATGACTAAGTCTTGGGGTCGATTTTCTCAACTAAAGGCGGTGCTCCAGCATGGCCACAGTCAAATGATTGAAACAAGTAAAAGAGAGTATAAAATATGTATATGTAGTTTGTGCATGTGATATATGATATTTGTTTTTGTATGTGTGATATTATAGTAGAAAGGATGATATGATTGATAACACTGCTAGTGATGACTTACCTTTAGCATAAGTACTGACCAGAGTGGCAAAGTTAGATATGAGGTTCAGACTGGAGAAGTCATCAATGTCGGTCAGTTCTAGAGTTCTCATCAAAGACTGAAGACGTTCACTGCAGAATCTGGAAAGGTAAAGAAACCAGAGAGAGTTGAGAGAGGGTTTGCAAGGTTTAAAAATATCTAGTCTAACCAGGGGCACGTTGATGGCTGCTGGACAAATCAGGCATTGTTTGCAGTAGTTAGAACTGTAACTTAATTACACTGTGTCACACGATTTTGTGATTGGGTAGCAATTGTTATTTTCTACTTGGTTACTCCTAGAAAGTGGAGGCGCAATGGCCCAGTGGTTAGGGCAGCGGACTCGCAGTTGTAGGATCGCGGTTTCGATTCCCAGACTGGGCGTTGTGAGTGTTTATTGAGCAAAAACACCTAAAGCTCTACGAGGCTCTGGCAGGGGATGGTGGTGAACCCTGCTGTACTCTTTCACCACAACTTTCTCCCTGTGTCATGCTGAATCTCCCCGAGAACTACGTTAAGGGTACACGTGTCTGTGGAGTGCTCAGCCACTTGCAGGCTGTTCCGCTGATTGGATCAACTGGAACCCTCGTCGTCGTAACTGACAGAGTGCCAACCACTCCTAGAAAGTATGAAAAATGGCTAATATTTCCTTCAAATTTTGCTTCAATTACATTTATTTAAACCCTAAACTAACCCTCTCAGCACATGGCTATCTAGCTCCCCAACTACTCCTGCTCATCATCAGAGATGGATATATTGTCAGCCACCAAGGGACATGCTCAAGTGGTTAAGGTCAAACAACTGACAAGCAAATCTGTGGTATTGAGCAGAATATTTGCTATAACGATATTTCTGCTTTAGCAACTCAGCACTGAATCTTTGAAATGTAATGGAAAATAGGTCAGGTTCAAAACATTGATGTCCAGGTGACAAAAGCAAAGTTTGAACGGAATGGAAATCATTTGCTTTGAGTTCTAGACAAAAGCAAATTGGAAATAACACTTAATGACCAAAGACCAAAAGAAATATAATCAGTCTCACTACATAACTGCTTCTAATTAATTTGTTAATTGAAATTGTAATTGAAGCATATTCAATGACTGGCACCTGTGCCAGTGGAGCACTAACAGCACCGTCTGAGCATGATCATTGCCAGAGCAGCTGTCTGGCTTCCATGCCAGTGGCACGTAAATAGCACCATTTGAGCGTGATCGTTACCAGCGTTGCCTTACTGGCACTTGTGTTGGTGGCACGTTAGAAAACATTTGAGCGAGGTCGTTGCCAGTGCCACTGGACTGGCTCCTGTGCAGGTGGCACATAAAAAACACCATTTTGAGCATGGCCGTTGCCAGTACCGCCTGACTGGCCCTCGTGCCAGTGGCACGTAAAAGCACCCACTACACTCTCGGAGTGGTTGGCGTTAGGAAGGGCATCCAGCTGTAGAAACTCTGCCAGATCAGATTGGAACCTGGAGTAGCCATCTGGCTCATCAGTCCCCAGTCAAATCGTCCAACCCATGCTAGCATGGAAAGCGGACGTTAAACGATGATGATGATGATTCCCTATATTATGTTAACACTACCTAAATTATTTCCAACATACCTGAGAGGTTTCCTTTCAATACAAACTTTCTGAGAACAATCTTTGAGGAAGGAAGGTGGACTCTCGGAAACGACATGCTGGATACGAAGTCTGGTTTTCAAGAATTCCACAAAACGCTTCATAAAAGCCAAGAAATGTTCTGCATTCCGAATGTTTCCAGGCACAGCTTCTGCAGAGGATAGAGATATGAAGACCTGTTGGTTGTTGGTAGTCGTAATAATGGTGTTGAGGAGGTGGGAAAGCATTGAGAGAAATAAAAGAAGTTCTGAGAGGAACAGATTGGAAGGGGAGGAACAAATATTGTGGAAGTAGTAGGAATAGTAGTGGTGGTGGTGCTGGCGGTGGTGGTAGTAGTAGTAGTAGTGGTGGTGGTGGTAGTAACAGTAGTAGGAGTAATGGTAGTGGTGATAGTAGTAGTAGTAGTAGTAGTAGTAGTAGTAGTAGTAGTAGTAGTAGTAGTAAGTGGTGGTAGTGGTAGGAGTAGTGGTGGTGGTAGTAACAGTAGTAGTAGTAGTAGTAGTAGTAGGAGTAGCAGTGGTGGTGGTGGTTGTAAGATGGACTGATATTATATATAAGCACAGGCGTAGCTGTGTGGTAAGAAGTTTGCTTCCCAACCACAGGGTTCTGCGTTCAATCCCACTGCATGGTACCTTGGGCAAGTGTCTTCTACTATAGCCTCGGGCTGACCAAAGACCTGTGAATGGATTTGACAGATGAAAACTGAAAGAAGCCAGTTATGTATATATACATACATATGTGTACACACATACATACATAAGTGTGTGTGTGTGTGTGTGTGTGTGTCTGTTTGTCCTCCATTACCACCGCTTGATAACTGGTGTTGATGTTTACGTCCCCATAACTTAGTAATTCAGCAAACAGGAATGACAGAATAAGTATTAGGCTTAAAAAAGAAAAAAAGAAGTAGAGGGGTTGAGTCATTCAACTAAAAAGTCAAGGTGGTGCCCCAGTATGGCCGCAGTCTAATGACTGAAACAAGTAAAAGATGAAAGACACACACACAAAATAATGGAACTGCCATGGTTACTGCTTGATCTGCAAGAAATAGCAACCAAACTTCCCTGAAATCACATCTACCAGCTTGAAGAAAAAGGAGGAAAATGGAAGGACACATCGGATGTGGTTAGTTGTACTATGCTGGTGGATGGTCATGGCTGGAATGCTTTTGAACAGGTTTGCTCAATCAGAATTAGTCTAAAAGTAAACAACAACAACACCAGTACTACTTTTGTTGGCACTCCGTCGCTTACGATGACGCGGGTTCCAGTTGATCCGATCAACGGAACAGCCTGCTCGTGAAACTAACGTGCAAGTGGCTGAGCACTCCACAGACACGTGTATCCTTAATGTAGTTCTCGGGGATATTCAGCGTGACACAGTGTGACAAGGCTGACCCTTTGAACCAGTACTACTCAACATAAGTCAAAACACATTTCTACACACACACAAAAATCACAGAAGTAAAAAAAAACATTTTCTGCTTCTATGTCTTTCTCTCTCTCTTTGTCTCCCTCACACATGCACTGTCTCCCTTTCATACATGCAATGTCATACACTCTCTCTCTCTCTCTCTCTCATACTCTTTCTAATACCATTCTTGTAATTTCGTCTGCACTACCAAGAGGTACCAATACACATTGATGTTACCTTCAAGAATTTCGGTAGGAACCACTGCAAAGAAAGAGCGAACAAATGGTTAGTTACAAGAAATAATAAAAGTCAAAATCAGAAAGCTAGGGTTAAGCTGGATTAGAGTTAAAAATAAAATGTTAATCTTAATTAAAATTGTTCCGGTCATTAATATAATTATATTTTAAGTAGATTATCAAAATATCATTTAAAATTAACAAAAAAAATTTTCTTTTCTTTTAACCCATTACCATTTAAACCAGTGGTTCTCAGTCAGGGTTCACATAATATTTGGGGATCCCCAATAGTATTTTAAGGGCCCCTAAAAAAATTTACCTTTAGATGTATGTATTGGTTATGTATTACAAGAAACAGCTAAGCTTCTTTCTCTAACATTTTACAGAGTTCAACCTACAGAAGTTAATGTGTTCGTTTATCGTTTAACGTTCGCTTTCCATGCTAGCATGGAAAATAAAATAGGAATTTGAAAGAAGTTTATATAAAACTAGTTTTTAAATACTGAATGGCTATAGCAGGGTTCACCAGAATAAAATAGTAATCAAAGAGGGTTCATAGAAAAAAAAATGGTTGAGAACCCCTGATTTAAACTGACCATATCTGGCTCAAATATTCTATGTTCAAACTGACCAGATCCAGCCTCTCACACCTACCCTACAATGTCACTCTTAAAATAAACAAACATATCATCAAAATCTTGAAGCTTTGTGAATAAATAAGGATTACATTTGACAGGGTAATTTGAATGCTGAAGGGTTCAATATTGGTTTCAAATTTTAGTACAAGGCCAGCAATTTTAGGGGAGAGGGATAAGTTGATTCCATTGACCCCAGTGCTCAACTGGTACTTGTTTTATCAACCCCGAAAAAAATAAAAGGTAAAATTGGCCTTGGTGGAATTTGAACTCAGACGGATGAAATGCTGCAAAGCATTTTGCCCGGCATGCTAACAATTCTGCCAGCTCACCACTTCTGAAGGGTCAAATATTATCAAAGGCTGATCTCAAAATGCTGAACTTTACAAAAGGAGATCACAGAGGACTGTGAGACATGGCACATTGCTGTAATTGAGAAGACCTGCCCACCACAACAGAATTGAGATCCTAAAATCAAGAAAGCATTGGTGTGGCTGCTGCTGCCACATGAGAAAACATTGGTGCCATGTAAAAAGCCCCCAGTACACTCTGTGGAGTGATTGGCATTACGAAGGGCATCCAGCTGTAGAAGCCATCTAAAACAGAGTATGGTACCCAGTGTGGCTCCTGACCTGGCCAGTTCCTGTCAAGCTGTCCAACCCATGCCAGCATGGGAAATGGATGTTAAATGTTGATGATGAAGGATAGAGTAGCTATGACCATTCTATCTTTTATGTAAGACAACATCAATAAATATATTCTTTTCTACTCTTGACACAAGGCCTGACATTTTGGGGGAGGGGGTCAGTCGATTAGATCAACCCCAGTATGCAATTGGTACTTAATTTATCAACCCTGAAAGGATGAAAGGCAAAGTTGACCATAGCAAAATTTGAACTCGGACAGCTGCAACCCTTAGACTTTTAAGGGTTTCCAAAACTGATGGGGTTGAGCAAAACTCTAAGTTAATGGAGAGGGTGCACCAGAGGGATTCATTTTGGAGAGGAAGGATTAAGCAAAGTTCCCTTTTTTTAACATATGTGGAAATGTGCATGCATACACAAAATTTAATTAATAAGCACACAGAAGATTAATTGCCTAAAATAATGTTGGAATAATTAATTATTCACCTTCTGAAGTGTATCTCTACAGATTTTCTAAGGAATTTAGAATCAGCACCGAGAGTTATGAATTTTCATATATGAATAACTGGCACCATGCTGGTGCCGTGTAAAGAGCACCTTTCAAGCATTGGGCCTCATGGAGGCAAAGTGGCTGAGCTTCTTTTGAGTGTTGGGCCTCACGGAGGCGAGCTCCTTTTGTGCATTGAGCCTTACAGAGTCAAAGTGGTTGAGCTCTTTTCGAGTGTTGGGCCTCTTGGAAGCAATGACCGAGACCTTTGGCATTATGTCATGCTTGAGAAGAAGACCCATCAAGCTGAGCAAAATCGCAGTCGTGGCAGATACTGGTGTCACGCTAATGGCACCCATGCTGGTGGCACATAAAAAGCACCCACTACATTCTTGGAGTGGCTGGCATTAGGAAGGGCATCCAGCCATAGAAAAACATGCCAAATCAGACTGGAGTTTGGTGCAGCCATCCAGCTTCCCAGCCCTGGTCAAACTGTCCAACCCATGCCAGCACGGACAACAGACGTTAAATGATGATGATAATGAATACATCTGTGTAAATAATGTGTTTGCAAATGGAAAAATAGGTAGTGGGTGTACATGCACATTTCAGGAATCCTTGCTCAATCTTCAGTACTTCATCTATCCCATTAACCATCTACAAACACATTGCTTAAAATAGCCATGAAATTTAGTGTTGAACCAGCAATTAATATGCACCTAACACTTGCCAGGAATATATTTAATATGTAAGATTGGTATACCCAATTGTGTTATACTGCTAAATATAGTGGTTATTTAAGCAATGTGTTTGTGGGTGGTTAATGGGTTGGATGTGGTGCCAAAGAATGAACAACAGCTCCTGAAATGTGCACATACACCCATTATCTATTTTTCTATCTTTGATCCCATTGTTTACACAGACATCTTCATATAAGAAAATTCGTAACTTTCAGCACTGGCTCTAAATTCTATAGAGAATCTATAGAGATAACTTTAATAAGAGATTGAACTGCACTGCTAACACAGGTAGGACACAACATTAAGCTATTGACTTATAAGATTTTAATATACTTAAGGCAGTGGGAGCTGGCAGAAACATTAGCACGACGAGTGAAATACTTAGTGGTATTTGACCTGCCGTTATGTTCTGAGTTCAAATTCTGCCGAGGTCAACTTTGCCTTTCATCCTTTCAGGATCGATTAAATAAGTACCAGTTACGCACTGGGGTCGATGTAATCGACTTAATCCCTTTGTCTGTCCGTGTGTGTCCCCTCTATATTTAGCCCCCTGAAGACAATAAAGAAATAAATATATTTGGTAGTATAATGAAACAGCATCCCTACCAGTAACTAAAATAACTGTTTGTTTGTTTATTTTACAACACCAAGTACCACCATGGGCCAACAAAAAAGCCTCTACCTCTACATGGCCCTTCAATCTGCCGATCAAGGTCGAGTTGGTGCCAAACAACAATAGCAACAATATATTCATACATAAACAAACAAACCTGGATTGGATAAGATCACATCAGTCTCTTTGGCAATTCTTGCATCCTTCAAACCTTCCACCAGTTTGTGGTATTCTTCTTTTAGTTTGTTTTCATCTATCTCTCGGATTCTTTAAAGCAGTAAAAAACAAAAAACAAAAAAACAGAACAATAAAAAGCATATTTATATTGCCGCTTCCAAGTGTCTACCATTATCATCACGTTTTATTATTATTCTTTTATTCTTTTACTTGTTTCAGTCATTTGACTGCGACCATGCAGGAGTACTGCCTTTTGTCGAAACAAATCGACCCCAGGACTTATTCTTTGTACTTATTCTATCAGTCTCTCTTTTGCCAAACTGCTAAGTTATGGGGATGTAAACACACCAACATCAGTTGTCAAGCAATGGAGGGAGGACAAACAGACACACAGTGGGACTGAACCCCGGAACCATGTGGTTGGGAAGCAAACTTCTTACCACACAGCTACCCCTGCACCTAAAAAGAAATTACCACTGGCCAGTATGGGGTTTGAACCCATGATATTCGCTTTATAAGCATGACACCGTGTGTGTATATATATATATATATACATATATCATCATCATCATCATCATCGTTTAACGTCCGCTTTCCATGCTAGCATGGGTTGGACGATTTGACTGAGGACTGGTGAAACCGGATGGCAACACCAGGCTCCAGTCTAATTTGGCAGAGTTTCTACAGCTGGATGCCCTTCCTAACGCCAACCACTCAGAGAGTGTAGTGGGTGCTTTTACGTGTCACCCGCACGAAAACGGCCACGCTCGAAATGGTGTCTTTTATGTGCCACCCGCACAAGCCAGTCCAGGGGCACTGGCAACGATCTCGCTCGAAAATCCTACGGGAGCCAGTCAGGCGGTACTGGCAACGGCCACGCTCAAAATGGTGCATCTCATGTGCCACCCGCACAAGAACCAGTCCAGGGGCACTGGCAACGATCTTACTTGGCTTGCCGGGTCTTCTCACGCACAGCACATTTCCAAAGGTCTCGGTCAGTAGTCATCGCCTCGGTGAGGCCCAATGTACGAAGGTCTTGCCTCACCACCTCAGCCCAGGTCTTCCTGGGCCTACCTCTTCCACGGGTTCCCTCAACTGTTAGGGTGTGGCACTTTTTCACGCAGCTATCCTCATCCATTCTCACCACATGTCCATACCAGCGCAATCGTCTCTCTTGCACACCACAACTGATGCTTCTAATGTTCAGCTTTTCTCTCAAGATACTTACACTCTGACGGGTATTCACATTGACATTACACATCCAACGGAGCATACTGGCTTCATTCCTTGCGAGCTTACGTATGTCCTCAGCAGTTACAGCCCATGTTTCACTGCCATGTAGCATGGCTGTTCGTACGCATGCGTCATACAGTCTGCCTTTTACTCTGAATACATATATATATATATATATACACACACACACACACACATATATCATCATCAATATTTAACGTCTGTTTTCCATACTGGCATGGGTTGGACAGCTTGACAGGAACTGGAAAGGCCAGGGAGCTGCACCAAGTCCCATGACCTGTATTGGCTTGGTTTCTACAGCTGGATGCCCTTCTTAAATCTGACCACTCCACAGAGTGTACTGGGTGTCTTTTACATGACACCATCACCCACACCAATGCTTTTTACATGGCATCTTAGTTTTAGGATCTCGATTCTGTTGTGGTGGGCAGGTCATCTCAAGTATAGCAATTCACTACATATCTCAGTCCTCTGTCATCTCCATCATAAGGTTCAGCAATTTGAGACTGGCCTTCAAAACTTCATCCCACATCTTCCTGGGTCCCTTTCTCTTCCACAACGTCCCTCTATTTTAAGTGATTGGAATTTCTTAATGCAACTGTCCTCATCCATTCACATCACATGACCAAACCAGCATAGTCTCCTCTCCTGCAAACCACATCTAATTCCTTTTATGCCCATATATATGCTGAGACCCCCTTCAATCATAACTGACCATGGAATTGCATCTAGAAAGTTACCCTCCGAGGCACAAGTCCGGGCAAAGTTGTTTATAGAAGACCAGCAGACGCCCATGCATACCGACCTCCCCTCTCCATGCCACCGATGTTATCCAAGCGAAAGGCAAAGGGGCCGATACAGCTTGGCACCTGTGACGTCACAACTCATTTCTACAGCTGAGTGAACTGGAGCAACGTGAAATAAAGTGTCTTGCTCAAGAACACAACACACAGCCTGCTCTGGGATTCAAACTCACAACCTCGCGATCGTAAGCTCGACGCTCTAACCACTGAGCCATGCACCTTCACTATATATATATATATATATACTCGCACACACACACACATCTATTCTCTATCCCTCAATTCCATTCTTTATTATATTTTCACATGTAGATGGTCCCTATAAGAACCATAAATATGAAAAACGCAGAAAAAGCCAACAAACTATTGGATTATGAAATAGCAAAGAAAGAAATGAAAGTAACTTACTTTTCTACATGTCTCTTTAACTTCTCAATACTATTGGAACATCTGTCCAGGATTTGTCGGTTAATTGTCACACTCATAGACTCTATACAGACATTATCTGAAAGGAAGAAGAGAGACAAAATACAGGTGGATGTCACCGAGTTGGTCATTGATAAAGTTGGGGTGATTTCACACTCATCAAAAGAGAAGAACAAGCTTTGAATAAATAGAAATGGAATGGGTATATATGCGTGTGTGTGTGTGTGTGTGTGTGTGTGTGCATATAGGGTGTTCAGGATAAATTTGAAAATGGTGTTTTTTACGTGCCACCTGCACAGGAGCCAGTCCAGCAGCACTGGTAACGACCTCACTCGAATGTTTTTTCATGTGCCAGTATGGCGACGCTAGTAACGATCACGCTCAAATGGTGCTATACATATATATATACACACTTCATCATTATTAAAGCTGCAAAAACATCACAAGAAATTGCCACTCAGAGTTTCACGTTCCCATTTGTTGGACAGTTCAGATTAAGAATCTAAACTGTCTGACAAACAGAGACATGAAACTCTGTAGCAATTACTTGTGATGTTTTTGCAGCTTTAATAATAATAATAAAACATATTACTCTACCTCCAGTATTCGAGTACTACTTTCCCCCCACCTTGTTTCACATTTATGTGCGTGTGTATATATATATATCTATATATATATATATGTATGTATGTATATATACTTATGTATCAGTTTAGTGTTGGCTGTCAAAAGAAAGAGTACTGAATAGCGTAGCAGAGATTACTAATATTTTGTTTTTTGGTTAGACAGTCTCTTGTAACTCTGAGTTTCAGCTGTGGATACACAGGGTGTTTATGTCAGTTACAACTTGCTCGAAGACTCTGAGCACTCACAAGTGGAAATCAGAGTCACAAGAGACTGTCAGACCCAAATAAAAACATTGTATATATATATATATATATATATATATATATACACACACACAGGCACATGCATGTGTGTGTGTGTGTGTGTGCATGATAAAAGCATTTATAAGTGCTAAATTGACAGTTGAACTCATTCAGAGCCTGTTTAGTAGAACTAAGAGCAGGTTCACCCAATCGCTCAGCAAACCACAGCTGCATGTTTCCCTTGACAGATCAGTTCTTTTTCCCATCTTAGGCTTGTATATGTAAATGTTTTAAACACACACACACACATATATATATGGATGTGTAGCAGAGATAGATCGCTAGCCACTACACATTCTTTATTTTCTCTCTCTGTTTCTTTCTGTGGAAGGGCGTAGGCTCGAAACGTTAAAGACTTTTTCACTTCCCAAGCATTAAACTAATACATCTGTTTGTTGTCTACACCACCTGTCTTCGTCTGTTGTTTTTTTTTGTGAATTCTCCCTAAATGAATGTGTACACATACACATATCCACACATGTTGTTGCAAAGCAAATTTCTCAACCACACAACCAAACCCACATCACTGAAAAAGTTCCTTATTTTACTAAATTTCTCCAAATTCTTGACTATTTTCTAAAAGTAAACTGAAGGCTCCTGTAGCAATTTAAAATATGGGACCCTGAAAAGACTGAACCAAAAACTGGAAGGGATAAAGACAAATGAAAAAAGAGAGGAAGAACAATGTGCAGGAAAGTGAAACATTCGGAAGTGAGGAAACAGTATTTTTCAACTTACCAATGTTGTGTGCTTCATCAAAGACAACTACAGAGTTCTTGTTTAATTCATTGGAGACAATTGCTGCGATTTTTGGATCGAGAAGGTAATAATAACTGTAGATGATGACGTTGGCTTGCTGGATCTGTTTGAATGAAACAATGGCAGGATGGAAGAGATTAAAGGAATTTGGTTTTCTGTGGTGTTAGTCTTGATTGAGTAGATCTATGCTGAAAGACGTTCTAGCCATGGCCATCTTCCCTTTTTGTAAATCATTGACGACATTATCTAATGTGTCTTTGGTTATTTAAAATGGAAAGTATGGTATGATCTGAAGGAGATTTGGCTGCTATTTCTGGCAGGTTGATCAACAACATTGTCCATATACATCTTAAACTTGCTTGATCAGGACTGGCCTGGGGCTAAACAATAACATACACCTTGGTTAGTAAGGTAAATTGATACAAGGTAAACTTAGCCATTCTCAATGACAATGGTTCAACAATGGAGTTTGTAAGTGGTTATACTTGATCTGTTAGAAATAACAGCTATGTCATCCCTCAAATCACGCCATAACATCTTAAAAAGTTGAATGAATGAAGCCTTGAGATTGAACTCTGCTCAAAGGAATTGAAAAAGTCAAGATGGTCACAATATGGAGAGCTTTTGATAATAGGCTTGATTTATATCAGGACTGACATAGGACTACAACACTTGGTGTTAAGAGTCCAGCCTGTTACGAGCATTCTGATGAGGTTCCAGTTTGAAGAAACCTTTCTCTCTCCCCACAATCAAGTTTGGAGATTCTCCCCTCCCCAACCAAACCAGTAAAAGATTGATGATAACACTGAACTTACCATATATCTTGTAAAGAAATAGGGACAGCGTTTTCTCTTTCGGCCATAATCTTTTAAATCATCCTGAAAAATGAGGAACATTTACGCTAAAGATTTGGACATTCTTTTAAAAGGTATGAAATTTGGGTGAATAAAATTTGTGCAAATCAAAATAAATTTCACATAGCTTTTGTTGTGTAAAGCATGTCTTCTTGCAAAGCATGGTTTTGACAGGAGCTGCACCAGACTCCAACTGTTTGTCTTGGCATGGTTTCTACAGCTGTCTACCCTTCCTAATGCCGACCACTTAACAGAGTGGACTGAGTGTTCTTTTAATGGAACCAACACAAATGCTTTAAACATGGCACCAGCATGGGTGCTTTTACCATCACACATATATACATATTGTAAAGTTAAACACACACACACACACATATATATATATACACACATACCAAGTTATATACACCTGGTTCCATAGGAGTTGATCTGCCATGAGCATCAAATTCCTGAAACAAGACAAGAAGTATGAGAATCAGTAGAGGGAGATGCTTGTAACAAGGGAAGAATGTTAACATGTGAGAGAGAGAGAGAGAGAGAAGAGAAGAGAATGCAGGACAGATTCTAAATGTAAAGAGAGGTGAGTGCTTTGCCCAATATCACAACATACTTCTTGTGGGAAATGAATTCAAATACTTTTGATGAGACACATGCACACACACACACACACACACAAATATTTATATATATATATATATATATATATATATTATAGATAGATAGATAGATAGATACCAAATTCAATATAAATGGTAGAACAGACTTAGGGTGGGTTCCAGGTATGGCATAGGTATAAAAAGAATAACACAAATGGAGCTTAAAATTTACTACACCTGTTTCTGTAGGATTTTATTGATGCATTCATAGATTACATCACAGTATAAATCCACCTTCCTCAGGCAAAATTTTAAACATGTATAAACACTGATGGTGACCTTTTCAACAACCAACATTATTCATCATTCTGGTTGTCACCATCAATGTTTATACATGTTTAAAGTTTTGTCTGAAGATGGTGGACTTATGTAATGATGTAATTTATGAATGCATCTACAAAATCCTACTGAAACAGCTGTAGTAAATTTTAAATCCCATGTGTGTTATTCTTTATATGTATATAGTAAAACAAATGCAAATGACAACAAAAGTCCTAGGGATGTTCACACTACCAACAGGTTGATGCTCAAAGGAGGCAAAAAGTCATTGAGTAAATGTTATAGAGTATGAACATAATGTTTTCTATATAATCCTTTGTTGGATACTGGAGGAAATTCCAGGAGGAAGAAGAAAGAGAGACAAGGAAATATAAAAAGAGAAGAGAGTCAAGAAAAAGAATGTATGTGGGTTAGGTTCTATATTGTATGTTCATATATGCCATCATCATTGCTTTAATGCCCACTTTTCCATGCTTGCATGGGTGAGGCAGAATTCATCATCTGTTTCGAAGAAAGGTAATATTTTCTTATGGGAGGAATATGCTTTTGCACCAGATTGCAAATGAAGGAGACTGCCGGTGTGGCTGTGATGATGCTGTCACAACTACCAGACAATGTCAAGACAAGGAAGTATTATACTGAATGTGATGGCACGGGGGTCAATTTATTTAGTCAAATGGATTGACCCCAATACTTATTTGTTTAAAACATCATCATCATTTAGTGTCCATTTTCCATGCTGGCATGGGTTAGATGGTTTGATTGGAATAGGTAAGTAAGCCAGAGAGCTGCACCAGGCCCCAGTCTGTCTGCGATTGGTTTCTATGACTGGATGCCCATCCAAATGCCAACCACTCCATAGTGTACTTAGTGTCTTTTACATGTCACTGGCACAGGTGCCTTCAATGTGTCACCAGCACAGGTGCCTCAAATGTGTCACTGGCACGGGTGCCTTAAATGTGCCACCGGCATAAGTACCTTTTGCATGTCATTGGCATGGGTGCTCTTTATGTGTCACCAGCACTGGCCACGGCTATGATTTTACTAAGCTTAATGTGTCTTTTTAGCAAAAGTTTCAGTTGTTTGTTATCGCCTCCAAGGACAATGATGGCATTCATAAAAGCTTGGCCTTCCAGTGCCATCAAAGTCATCCACAGAATCTGAAGAAATTTACAGAAAAAAAAAAAAGAAAAATTTAGAGAAATTTCAAGACATTTTCAGAAACAGAGAAAACTAAAATTAGAGAGGACAATCAAAGAACTTACTTCATAAAACTCACAGATTGGAATCTTCTCATTGTATTTGTGTTGCTTACGGACATAGGATGCTGTTAATGCCAGACACTTACTATCAATTACTTTGCCAGTTCGGTGAGAGAGAACCTGTGAATGGTAAATCAAAGATTAGAAAACATAACAGATGGTTGTTCATGTGATTACACTGTGTAACAAAATTTTTATTTTTTCCTTTATTTTTTTTTTTGTATTTGGTCAATAAGTGTTATTTCCTATTTGCTTCTATCTAGAAATTAAAGAAAATGACTACTATTCCCTTCAAACTTTGCTTTTCTCACCTGGACATCAATGTTTCCAAACTGACCTATTTTCCATTACATTTCAGACAAATTCAGTGCTGAGTTGCTGAAGCAGAAATATCGTTATAGCAAATATTCTGCTCAATACCAGAGATTTGCTCCTCAGTTGCTTGACCATAACAACTTGAGCATGTCTTTTAGTGACTGACAATATGTACATCTATGATGATGAGCAGGAGTAATGAGGAAGCATCATAGCTATGTGTTGAGAGGGATTCTTTGGGGTTTGAATGAATGTAAGGAAAACAAAGTTGGAAGGAAATATTAGCCATTTTCCATGCTTTCTCGGGGTAAGCAAATAGGAAATAACAGTTGCTACCCAAAGACAAAAGTCTTGTTACCCAGTATTCTGTATGGGTTTTACCATGAGGTACAATCTGAAGAAATGAGTTTTCTGGTTGGTTGATTGATCGATAGATCTATTTAATAACTGAATAATGGTACAGAAGAGTTGAGTTGAGTCTTTATTGTATTCTTCAGGTAGAACTGATGTGACAGTGCTAGCTCTTTCAATTTTAACACACACACACACAGAGGCATGGCTGTGTGGTTAAGTTCACTTTTCAACCATGTGGTTTTGGGTTCAATCCCGTTCTGTGACACCTGGGAAAAAGTGTCTTCTACTATAGCCCAAAGCCACCCAATGCCTTCTAAATACATTTGGTGAATGGAAACTCTGGGGACATCCATTAAATACATACATATATGTGTGTGTGTGTGTGTGCATGTTTGTCTCCCACCCCTGACCAATTGATAATTGGGGTCGATTTGTTTGACTAAATCTTTCATGGCCATGGTCCAATAACTGAAACAAGTATAAAGATTGAATAACTTCATTCAGCCATCACTATGACCCTGGAAAAAAAATAAAAAACTTCACTCCCAACAAAATACATAATCATTATTATAATTAGCTGGCCCCATGCCATAAAAAATGACAACTAATTGCAGTATTTTATATATAAATATGGATGGTAAATCAAATTAATACACTTGTCAATGTTACCTGGTGGTTACCATTTGAGATGTGACATCAATCATTGTTTGTTACTGAAAGAAAGCTGGCTCACACATACATTCACATACTTTCCTTTGTAAACACTCACACACCTCCCTTTTACATACACACATGGAGTTGAAATGTTCCCACTACCAGTTTGCCATCACCATTTTCTTCCTTATTCATCTATCCCTGCTTCCTTTCACATTCATGTGTTGTGACGGAGAAAAACACAAGCATATTATTATAGTAGATTTTTGTGAAAATTGTCTGTCTGTGCCATAACTTCCCATCTCTCTTTCGCTTTCTCACTCTCACTGTATGTTTATGCCACTGAGATAACTCGCTAACATTGTCCACCTCAGTTTTCTCTGAACAACATGCAGTTTCACAAAGAAGAGCAGTGATACAATGCAGTATTCTATCGCTGCTTCTTTACCTCAATCTCTAACCCACATACATCCCACATTCTCATTGTGTATGTACACAAACACACACACATTTATTTCTCAAAATGGTCTTTAAAGACCATAAGCTACCACTTGTGAAAATAGAAAATTCCTTCTTTTAAAAGTTTATTACGAAATGGAAAGGCATGGCTGTGTGGTAAGAAGCTTACTCCCCAGCCACATGGTTGTGGGTTCAGTACCACTGCATGGCACCCTGGGTAAATGCCTTCTAATATAGCCTTGGGCCGACCAAAACCTAGTGAGTGGATTTGGTTGACGGAAACTGAAAGAAGCCCATTGTGTGTGTGTGTATACATATATCCAAGTGTGTATTTGTGTCTGTGTTTGTATCCCCCCACATCACTTGACAACTGGCGTTGGTGTGTTTAGATTTCTGTAACTTAGAAGTTCAGCAAAAGAGATTGATAGAACAAGTCCTGGACTTAAAACAAAAAAATAAGTCCTGGAATTGATTCATTCAACTAATATTCTCCAAGGCGGTGCCCCAGCATGGCCGCAGTCTAATGACTGAAATAAAGATTAGAGAACTCTTTCGCATTCAGATTAGTCTGTCAAATGTGATGTGTGTTTATCCCCATTGTTTTGGATTTATCCAGGATTATCTCATAGCCTAGAAATGTCGATGATGTGACTGTTTACTTTTAAAATTACATCATAGGATAGGTGTGAGAGGCCAGATCTGGCCAGTTTGAACATAAAACAGGTTTGAGCTGGATCTGGCCAGTTTAATTGCTGAAGGCTTAAAGGAACAATTTGTCATGAATAAAAGAAATTGTACAAAAGGATCTCATGGACATTGCAATTATGAAAATGTTAGTGGCTGTGTGGTAAGTAGCTTGCTTACCAACCACATGGTTCCGGGTTCAGTCCCACTGTGTGGCACCTTGGGCAAGTGTCTTTTACTATAGCCTCAGGCCGACCAAAGCCTTGTGAGTGGATTTGGTAGACGGAAACTGAAAGAAGCCTGTCGTATATATGTATATATATCTTCTCTCTCACTCTCTTTCTCTTCCTCTCTTTCTCCCCCCTCTCTTACATCCACCTTCCCCTTCATAAGCTCATCCCACCCCACCCCTACTCTACCTTCCCACTCCACCCCATCCAATTCCTTACACCCCCACTACCCACACCCCTACCTCTACCTAACCCACAACCCACCCATGCCTTCCCCATCTCCCAACACCCTCACATCACACCATGCACACACTACAACTGACCAACTCCTTTCTCCCCTCCCCATTTTCACACATGCAAGATCACCAGCATTCTATCTCTCACACACACAGCCCCTCGTTCTTCGATCACCGTTCTTTCTCCCCCTTTTGTTATCTCTCCTGTGTAAAATTTCTAACTTCCGGTCAGCCATAGCTATGATTGACCATTGACCGAACACTATTCATTTTTTTCTCCGTGTTTTTCTCCTTGTCTCCGTATTCTTTCTGTTGAAGAGCGTAGCTCGAAACGTTAAAGACTTTCCATATTCCCGAGCGTCATATTAATACATCCTTTTGTTGTTTACACCACCTGTCCTCGTCTGTTGTTGTTTTTTCGTACATTCTCCCATATATATATATATATATATATGTATGTATGTATGTGTGTGTGTATATGTTTGTGTGTCTGTGTTTGTCCCCCTAACATCGCTTGACAACCGATGCTGGTGTGTTTACATCCCCGTAACTTAGCAATTCGGCAAAATAGACTGATAGAATAAGTACTAGGCTTACAAAGAATAAGTCCTGGGGTCGATCTGTTCAACTGAAGGCAGTGCTCCAGCCTGGTCACAGTCAAATGACTGAAACCAGTAAAAGAGTTAAAAGAGACCAATAAAATAAATACCAGGTTTGCAAAAAATAAGAAAAAAAAAATTCACTCAACTAAAAGTTCTTCAAGGCAGTGCTGTAGCATGGCCGTAGTTTAATGACTGAAACAAGTTTAAAAAAGAAAGAAAAAAGAAAAGAAGGGAAAAAAAACCCACCTCCTGATTGATGCACATATTCTTCCTGGAAGACAAGGCCAAGCCAAGAATATTTGGTTTCTCGTTTGTCTCTTTTTCATAATATTTCATGACAACCTTTAATTCTTCCACCACCTGAGTTTTAAGACAAAGGAAGGAATTAAACAATAAAAGGTATGAAGAAAAGCATGAAACCATCTTGAAGGGAAGTCTTCACATAAAGTAAAAAGAAAAGAAAAAAAAAATCTTCATAGGCGCAAACATGACTGGGAGGTTAAGATGCACACTTTGCAGCTACATGGTTCCAGGTTCAGTTCCATTGCATGGTACCTGAGAAGAGTGTCTTCTACTATAGCCCCAGGCCAACCAGTGTATTGTCAGTGGATTTGGTAGACAGAAACTGAAAGAAGCTTGTCATATATATATATCATCATCCAGTGTTTTAAATTTGGGTTTTGCCCCCGTTAATGGGGGTGGCCGGATGTACCTCAATGCTATAGCAACCGCCCTCACACCGTCTTGCCTGGTTTTGGGCAACCTTCTTTTTCAAACCAACCCTCGCAATCTGTCCCTCCACCTTTTCCTCAGTTTACCTCACTTTTGCGCTCCATTTACCTCAAATATATATATATATATATATATATATATATATATTCTGTAAATAATATTTTATAAGCTTTCAAGTGATCACATTGTATTGACTAATGAAAACAGTCTAATGTTGGGGCATATAAGCCCTCAATGGAAAAAAGTAGGTTTTCCATTCATCACTGCTTCTCTATTCACTGCAGAAAATGCACAACAATTGTTTATATATATATAACAATTGCAACGTGGAAGGTGTTTATAAGCCATTTAAGAAACACACAAAAACCGTTAGATTCATTTCAACATTTAAATTTAATTTTCCAAAATATTTTCATCGCTTTGAGACTGCGACCTGTTCACTGACAAAATTCTGTGCTGCATCTCTTTTGGCAAATTAAATTTAAATGTTGAAGTGAATCTAACAGCTTTTGTGTTTCTTAAATGGCTTATAAACACCTTCCACGCTGCAATTGTTTTCATTCCAGCACACAATCTCAGATCAGGTCACTTGCTATGCAAGTACATCACCGTTATATATATATATATATATATATACATACACACACACATATATACATATATATATTCAAACGTGAATTAGAAGCAGCACCAGTGTTGTAAACATTATTGAACACACAAAGCCAATGTCTGTGCTTTGCTCGTACATTGGTCGGCTGCAATTCGATGCAGTGGGGATTATTCCCTCAAAGCATCAGCTGTTAAAATACCCATAAGTCATAGTCATAGACAGGCAAGAGAACTCATTCGAAGTCACATTCAGGAATACAAGTGAATGCAAAAACCCAGTCTTCAGCAAGACTCTAATTGCAGTTAAATGAAAGCACTGGGAAGATGTGAATAGTTATTATTATTGAATGTAGTATAAGTGAATTCAAAGACCACAATCTGCAGCAGGGTCCTAATTATATATAAACGAAGGCCCTGAAGGGCCTTCACTTACATTAAACTGTTATTGCAAAGAATGTGATACAAATGATCTGAAAATCCAGTCTTCACAAAATTTTTTACAACAGCTTAACTTATTTAGTATCAATCCACCCCAGACAGCTCCTGGTTTTATGATACAAAATTCCTGTTTTAAACTGATCTAGACTAAAACCCTCCATTAAAATTTTATGTTAATTTATGTTAATTTATGTTTCAAACACCAGCTTAGTAACAAGAAAGTTATTTAACGAAAATTCTTCATCATTTCCAGAATTAATTGAAACAGAAGCAATACACTTCAACAGAAATATGGTAACCGAAGGGTTTAAAGGTAGAGATGTGGTGGCTGCAGCAGAAATAACTCTGAAATCAAAGTTTTCAACCATGAAAATGGTGCTGGAAAGAATGGAGATTTTGATCAAACTAGAAGTGTATGAAAAGTTTAAAAGACTTTTACCTTCTCCAATTCTGGAACAGTTCTGGAACAATATATTAATTTTGTGACATCTAAAGGGTGGCACTGAAAGGAGAAATATTAATTTCAAATTTTAGCACAAGACCAGCAGTTTCAGTGGAGAGGATAAGTTGATTAGATCAACCCCAGTGTGCTTAAAGGATGGAAGGCAAAGTCAACCTCAGCGGAATTTGAACTCAGCACGTAAGGTTGGATGAGAAGCTGCTAAGCACTTTGTTCAGTGTGCTGATTCTGCAAGCTTATTAACAAGAATTTAGAAAAACAGAAAAGAAAAATCACTTTTTGGATCGTTAAAGGTGGACTTAATTGATTAAGAAGTTTGGTGGTCAACTACGTGACTTTGGATTTTGTTCCTCTGTGACACTTTGGGCAAGAGTCTTCTAGCAGAACCTTGAGAGTGGATTTGGCAGATGGAGAGTAAAAGAAATCTGTTGTGATAGGTGCAGGCAATACTGTGTGGTTAGTTTGTTTTTCAATCACACGGTTCCAGGTTCAATCCCACTGCATGGCACCTTGGGCAAATTGTTTTCTACTATAGCCCCACAATATAGTTTGTTCTAACAGAACATCCACGTTTAACTAGGGATAAAGATTACTTTTCAGTATTAACACTGCCTCTGTCAATAATATATATTCTTTAACAAGCTCACTGGCACCCATTCTGGCATTGTCAATCTAACATTTCACTAATGGAGAGATGAGTCACTGCTATCTCTAGTGGTCAAGCATCCACCATTGACAAGAACAAGAAAGGTCAAAATCACATGGTCTGGTGGTCTTGGCGCTGGAGATAGCGGGGTTTCGTTCCTCCACTGGTGATATAAACAAAAGTGCATTTTGCACCAAAAAACCAATATGTGTGTTTTTCTCATGGTAATTACTTAATTGGGGATAAATATGAGGTGATATCAAAGACTTTCCAGACTAGTTATGTTTAATATAAGCATAACTTATTTAACTAAGTTTTAACATCATCTCCTTTGACATAGTCACCTCACACAGCAACATGCCGGTTCCAGTGTTCCTGCCACTTTTGGAATCCAGCCTGGAAGTCGTTTTCTGTAAGCAAGTCAAGCATCTTCTACAATTCATTCTGTATTTCAACAATGGTATTAAAATGGCGACCTTTGAACTGCATTTTCATCTCAGGGAAGAGATGGAAGTATGCAGATGCTCAATCCGGTGAATAGGGTGGGTGCAGAAGCATACTATGTTGCTTTTGGCAAGAAACTCATGAGTGAGGAAAGCTTGATGACAGGGTGCATTGTCATCATGAAGAATCCAATTCTTCTCCACAGATCTGGTTGATTTCACTGAATCTCCTCCCTAATGCTTCAAAACGTTGCAGCAGAACTCTCAATTGCTGATCTGGCCCTGCAGTATGAATTCTCAATGCACAATACCATGGATGTTGAAAAACCAATGAGCATGCACCTGATTGAGCAGCAGCTCTGTTGTGCGCCTGTTCCACTTGAAACACTGTGTACGACCCATTGCCTCGTCGCCATAAGCTTACTAAAGCACACTCAATGTTTCCATAGCAGACTTTCCAAGTTTAACGCAAAATTTCACATTGGTTCTTTGTTCCTGTCCATGACAAAGTTGCAGACTACAACACACATGTGATCACAAGAACTTAAACTTCACAACTTGCAAAGTAAATACAGTAATGTCACTCAACACACTGCCTCATGGAGGTCATGGCCAGCTCTCACTGTGCATGCAACTGTGTGCTGCCATCTGTTGGCATGCTACAAAACTAGTCCGGGAACTTTGTGATACCACCTCGTATTAATACTGGTTCTATTGCTAACATATACAGGGTGTCCACAAAGTCTGGGTACATGCGGATTAACACATGCTTTAAGAAATTATTATTTCTTATATTTAATTGTTTATGTTATGATCTTATTTGCTCCATGTACCCAGACCTTGTGGACACCCTGTATATGCGTGTGTGTGTGTGTGTCTGTGTGTCTCCTCATCTTGACATCATGTGACAGTTGTAAAACGACTGCCACTGTCTTACAAGGAGCGTCATTAAATTTCCAATATTCTGCAAGAACATGTCTGACCATGGAGAAATATAACTTTGGAAACAGATGAAGGTTGGAGGCAAGTAGGGCATCCTAGCCATAAAAAAAATCTGCTTCAATAAACTCTGTCTGACTCATGCAAGAGGGAAAAATGGTTGTTAAGTTTTTTGATACCAACCCACCTGAGATCACCCCTGTTTCTATGATAAAATTTGGCTGTTTTAAAGTGATTTAAGCTTTCCTTCAGAATTCAATGCTAATTTATGTTCTAAACTCCAGCTTAATAATAACAAAATCATTATAATAAATTCTTCATTATTTTCAAAATTAATTGAAACAAAGGCAGTATATTCCAACAAAAGTATGGTAACATCATCATCATGATGATCATTTAACGTCTGCTTTCCATGCTGGCATAGGTTGGACGATTTGATTGAGGACTGGTGAACCAGATGGCTACACCAGACTCCAATCTGATCTGGCAGAGTTTCTACAGCTGGATGCCCTTCCTAACGCCAACCACTCCGAGAGTGTAGTGGGTGCTTTTTATGTGCCACCGGCACAAAGGCCAGTCAGACGATACTGGCAACGACCATGCTCAAATGGTGTGGGTTAAATGATGATGATGGCATAAAATGATGGTGAACTTAGCTGTGTGGTCAAGAAGTTTGTTTTGCCAACAGGTATGGCCCCCATTGCAACACAACTTGACCGTCGTGAATTCAAGGACATGAAATTGAGAGAAAAGAGTGACAGGTTGTACGACAGATCTGTACAACTCCCTGCTGCCAATGGAATGTTTATGGCAAAACATTTGTGACCTTATCATATGGAATTGGAAAAAATAAGGCAGAAACAGAAAAAGGGTGTACAAGTTATGATGATGATGATGGTGATAGATGGTGAGAAGACATGTTGAGCCAAGTGAAATTGTAGTTGTGGACGATGCTGGTGTCACGTAAGAAGCACCCATTACGCTCTTGGATTGGTTTCTGTTAGGAAGAGCATCCAGCCTAAGAAACCAAGTTTCAGTCAAGCCGTCCAACCCATGCCAGCAGGGAAAGCAGACACTAAATGATGATGATGATGGTGATAATAGTGATGATGATGATGAAGAAAGAAATGTAAGTGTATCTTTACCCTCATATAAGCTGTAATGAGACTGAGCAGTGATACAGTTTTGCCAGTTCCTGACGGCATTTCCAATGCACAATGGCCCTGAAACAACAAAAACAAGTGTAGGTTAGTTTTTGATAAATACATGTGTGTGTGTGTATGTGTGTGCATGTGTATGTGTGCAAATGTGTTTATACATATAACTGTTTGTATATGTTCATATAACAAGTGAAATCGTAGTTGTGGCCAGTGCTGGCAGCACATAAAAGGCACCCGTGTCAGTGACTGTATAAAGGCACCTGTGCCACTGACAGGTAAATGACACCCAGTACACGCTTGAAGTGGTTGGTGCTAGGAAGGGCATCCAGCCGTAGAATCCATATCAAAACAGACTGGAGCTTGGTACGGCTGCCCAGTTCACCAGTTCCAGTCAAACTGTTTATCCGATGCCAGCATGGAAAATGGATGCTAAATGATGGTGATGATGATGATGAAGTTCAGGTGTACCCACCCAGCTTTTCTGTTCCCTCTACCCTATTCCCTGTCACGTATTCACCATGTACCTTGATCCAACATCTCTCGCTCTCTCTCTCTTCTTCCAAATGGCAAGACACTCGTTCTGTTCTTCTATCATACTCTCATATCCCTCAATATGAAGGGATCATGGTTTCAAAGGATAGCAAAGCCAAAGAATCTCGTCTTGGAAGTACTTGGTGGCCTCACCAATGATAGCACCATGTAAATGGCACCCAGTATACACTCTGTAAAGTGGTTGGCATTAAGAAGGGAACCCAGCCACAGAAACCATGCCAAAGCAGACACCTGGAGCTTCATGCAGTGCCGGGGCCCATCAGTTCCTGTTGAATCATCCAACCATTCCCACATTGAAAATGGATGTTAAATGATGATGATATACCTCTACACACATCATCATTTAGTGTCTGTTTTCCATGGTGGCATGGGTTGGACTGTTTGACAAGAACTGGCAAACCAGAAGGCTGTGTCAGGCTCCAATGTTTTCTTTAGATGCCCTTCCTGACACCAACCACTTTACAGAGTGTACTGGGTGCTTTTTATATGGCACCAGCACTACTGAGGTTGCCGTGAATCTTGTAAGACAAAATAACAGGGAAAAAGGAAAGTGAAGAAGCATTTGGGAGGGGAAGGGGAAGATGCTTTAGGCCAGGTGTTGAAGAAATCTTTATCCACCAATGCAGTGTTGAGCACATATTCTCGCCATGTGTTGTCTCTTTGTCTTTTCTCCTGGTGCTTTATGAATACTTGATGTGGTTTTAGAGTCAAGTTTTGACTGCTATCTCTAGCATGGTGGTATCTTTTGGATACCCTTAATTATAATTTTGATAGTAATAACATATATATATATATATATATATATATATATAGTATACATATACACACATAGGTTCAGTCCCACTGCATGGCATCTTGGGCAAGTCTCTTCTACTATAGCCTTGGGCCGACCAAAACCTTGTGAGTGGAAGAAGCCTGTCATATATATATATATATAAACACATATATATATGTATGTGTGTGAGTCCGTGTTTGCCCCCCAACATCGCTTGACAACCGATGCTCCAGCATGGCTGCAGTCAAATGACTGAAACAAGTAAAAGAGTAAAAGAATATATATATATATATATATATATATATATATATATATATATATATATATATATATATAGGATGAATTCTTTTATAAGAATTTATCAAGTAGCTAGCGTGAAAAAAACCTCATACGGGAAAAATCCATCATTTATTCTTCAAAATATATTTATTTATATAAGGGCATTACTATACATGAATGCCTCACGCAAAGAGGGACTCTAAGGTCAAACTACCATAATAAACACATTTTTACCGAACGCGAGGAAATGCAACTCTCAAAGCTAGCCCCTTGAAAGCAGACTAAATTATCGATCATGATTTCTTAGTTATTGCAGTATTATACAACTTCTACTCGTCAGTATAATATGGTCAAGATACAGACCACATTATACTGACGAGTAGAAGTTGTATAATACTGCAATAACTAAGAAATCATGATCGATAATTTAGTCTGCTTTCAAGGGGCTAGCTTTGAGAGTTGCATTTCCTCGCGTTCGGTAAAAATGTGTTTATTATGGTAGTTTGACCTTAGAGTCCCTCTTTGCGTGAGGCATTCATGTATAGTAATGCCCTTATATAAATATATATATATATATATATATATATATAGATATATATTATACGTGTGTGTGTGTATGCCCACACATACACACAATCTGCCTGAAATTAATTATCCAGTTGTACTAATATTTGGCAAGAGGTATTGGAAGGAAGTGATATCACACACACACACAACATAAAGAGTTATTAATTAATAATTCAATATAACAATGCTTCATCAACCTTACTAACTGACTGATTAATAAATAATTAGTAATTTACCACTGGCTGAATAAGATTCTAATTCTGTGTTGCTACTACATACATATGTAGTACACACACACACCCACACCGTTTACCATTTTTTGTACTAGTTTCTGTGAGGGCGTGTGGCTTAGTGGTTAGGGCATTCGGCTCACGATCGTAAGGTTGTGAGTTCGATTCCCAGTGACACATTGTGTCCTTGAGCAAGACACTTTATTTCACGTTGCTTCAGTCCACTCAGCTGGCAATAATGACTAGTACCTGTATTTCAAAGGGCCAGCCTTCTCACACTCTATGTTATGCTGAATCTCCCTGAGAACTACGTTAAGGGTACATGTGTCTGTGGAGTGCTCAGCCACTTATTCGTAAACTTGAGCAGGCTGTTCTGTTGATCGTATCAGCTGGGACCCTCGTTGTCACAACCGACAGAGTGCTCCTTTTTATTTGTTTCAACCAGCTGCTGGGGCACCACCTTGAACAAATCAACCCCAGGACTTAGTTTTTTAAAGTCTAGTACTTTGTTAGCCTCTTTTTGCTGAACTGCTAAGTTATGGGAATACACACAAACACACTCAAGCACATACCAACACTGGCTTCATTTAGTGTCTATCTACCAAATCCACTTACAAGGCATTGATCGGCTCGAGGCTGTAGTAGAAGACACTTCCCAAGGTGCCACACAGTGGGACTGAACCTGAAACCATGTGGTTGGTAAACAAGCTTCTTACCACACAGTCATGTCTTCCAACACACACACACACGTATGTGTGTGTGGTTTTGTCTTGACACTGTCTGATAGTCATGAAGGAGTGTCACCATCATATACACATACAGTTGTGATGCATGTGCCTGGTGTACCCTTTATCAGCCGGGTAGTCATGAAACCAGTCATGATAGGTATAATGGGCTTCATATATATATATATATATATATATATGTGCCCCAGTGTCACTTGGATGGCATGTGCTGCTCTCTGACCTGATAGTCATCATCATCATTTAACATCCACTTTTCATGCTGGCATGGGTTGGACGATTTGACTGGGGACTGGCAAAGTGGATGGCTACACCAGACTCCAATCTGATCTGGCAATGTTTCTACAGCTGGATACCCTTCCTAACGCCAACCACTTCGAGTGTGTAGTGGGTGCTTTTTATGTGCCACCGGCACGAGGGCCAGTCCAGTGGTACTGGCAATAGCCATGCTCAAATGGTGTTTTTAATGTGCCACCTGCACAGGAGTCAGTCCAATCTTTTGTTCACAGGAGTCAGTTCAATGTTTATTAATAACAATTTTTATGAAAAAAGTATCCCTCACCTTAGCATCAAGGCTTTTCTTCAACTCGGTCATATAAAGGTATTGTTCAGGGTAGATGTAATCAAATGGAAAGTAAACCAACAACCCATCGATGTTTAGCCTAGAAAGAAATAAGGGTGGAGGGTGGTTTATGAAACGGAAGAAGAAATAAAATTAAAATTAAATTGTTGTTCTGGTTGCTCAGCCCAAGATCAGCCTTCACTGAGTAGATCTGTGATCAAAGGCAATCCAACCACGAACATCCTGTCTTATTTCTGTCCAGGTACGGTATCCCTCAGAATACATTACCCCATGTGTGATTAGGGTGTGGTTCGAGGGAGAATTCACTGATATTTCTAGCAGGTATAGTGACCATATAGCTGCTCCCTCTTTCAGGAGTTGTTAACTAGCTCCTAAAGTCATCCCATCCTGTCTAATAAGTAAAAGAGTAATTAAAACTTTATAGCCAATTGGGTTGAAAGAAGTGCAGCAGATCCCCAACCCATATGCCACAGTGACAAATATTCTAGGGAATTTTTGGTAAAAGTCTATGACATCATGAGCGAGTGTGACCTTGCATTTTATCTGTTTGAGAGAGCCAAATAAGCAAACATTGTCACGTTCTAAATATTTGATAAAATACAAAAATATTCCTTAACAGGTTAAATAAAAATAATGTAGGGGTTAAGATACAACAAATAAAAAAACGAAAAAAAATTATTAAATTTCATTTTTGGAATTTCTAAAATGGCATACACACATTATATAAATGGTGGGGCTCGAAGCAGATAAAACTATAAATATTAGCTTGTAAATATTAGGACATAAAATTCTGGATAGAAAAAGGCAACGTTTTGGGCGGAGGTTAAGAATATGCACACCACAGGTTTTCGGCGTAACCCTAACCCTAAACACTGGGTGTGCAAATTCTTTACCATCGCCAAGTTTTGGAATATATATCACCACTTCATGGGGAAGGAAGAGGAGACGTGGAATTGGGTGTTTGTCTCTCCAATTTTTTTTTTGGGTAAATTTTGATAAGTGCAATATTAACATATTTTTTAATATATATATATATATACATAGTGTTTGAAGAGGTGTACAGATATTGTATATTGAGAAAGAGGAGGCATTCAGAATTTTGGATAATTCTTTATTAGCGCTTTCAATTATTTTGGGTTTAACTTTTGTCTTGAAGAGTTCTGTTAAACGAACGAAAGCGTTAATAAAGAATTATCCAAAATTCTGACTTTCTCCTTTTCTCAATATATACATATATAATAAGGCAGCGAGCTTGGCAGAAACGTTAGCGCGCCGGGCGAAATGCTTAGCGGTATTTCGTCTGTCTTTACGTTCTGGGTTAAAATTCCGCCGAGGTTGACTTTGCCTTTCATCTTATCTTTCGGGGTCGATAAATTAAGGACCAGTTGCGTACTGGGATCGGTCCAGATGGACTATATGTAATCTGAACCTTTCCCCCCTTATTTTTTTTTTTTCTTTACGGAATCCCACGTTTTAGGCTATGGAGATTCCGATTCTGAAAATTTTTTTTCAAAAATCTCAATTTCAAAATTTCGATCCCCACGGTAAACCTAACCCTAACACTAGTTTTGTGAGATTTGGCTGTTATTTCTAGTCTGCTTGGTGGTGGTGGTGGTGGGGATTGAAATTTTTCAAACAATTTTTTTTCAGAATCGGAATCTCTATAGCCTAAAACGTGGGATTCCGTAAAAAAAAAAAAAAATAAGGGGGGGAAAGGTTCAGATTACATATAGTCCGTCTCCGCCCTGGGATCGATCTAATCGACTGGCCGTCTCCCCTAAAATTTCGGGCCTTGTGCCTAGAGTAGAAAAGAATATATACATATATAATAAGAATAGGAAGGGTTTAGGCCACTAGTGAGCTAAACTAATAGGTACGCTAAGTGTTCCAAATGATAAGCTATTAGGATCCAAGTTCCCAACGGGGAGGGGAGGATGAACGGGGATCCGTAGCATGCTTCCGAGTCAGCGGGTATAAATTAAAGAGGAAAACAAGACCAAAGCAGCTCCTCAAGTTTATCAGATTATTTGAATTATTTTAATGGTGAATCGAAGCAAGCAAAATTTATATACACACACACACATATATATGTATATATAGTGTCGTAAAATTACGTAATTAATAAGTCGGGTCGCGATAACTGAAAGGATTGTGAATCGTTGATTCAAAGTCACATGGCTTTAAGAAAGATAAAACACAGCAGTAAGATATTGTCAATATTGCCACATGTGGACCCAAGGGAGCAGAGTCTAGGGGTTCAAACAGTTAACACAGCCCCGAACCCACTGGTCATTCGAAGTGCGAGCAATAGTAGCTAAATCTCCCCTAAAGTTATTATACCGGCTTTAGAAACAAAATAAACGAAGGATGCATGGGTTAGTTTTTGAGAGAATATTATTTCTGAAAATAAAATAAAGACAGAATAGTCACGCGTGGAACGTCTTTGAATTATAGTTCTGCTCAGCTGTGACTGAGCACGAGGTTAACTATTGATAATAATGTATGAAAATAATTGAACAAACCTCATTGTTTTGTGTGGAGTTTCTTAGATTCTTAAAAGAACCGGTTTAAACAATAACAACGACATGGAACAACCGGATACGGTGTAAACCGAAATGTGTATCCCGTGTAAAAAAATGATTTTTATGTGGTTGTTAGACATGTTAGAAATAGCAACCAAGTCTATCGAAATTGCACTCCAGCGTTTTATATTAAGGAAGAAGTGAAGTGAGTATGTATAATCTAGCTATCGATATGCAATAAACGAAGACAGTATGGATAGTCGTGTGTAGAGCGCCTTTAATTGTAAGTCTGGTATATAAAGTCTGATGTGAGACGAATAATAGTCTATCTATCTATCTGTCTGTCTGTCTGTATAGCTATCTATAGATCTGTATGTCTGTCTATTTGTATAGCTATCTATCTATTTGGCTGTCTGCATGTGTGTCGGTCTGTGTGCCTGTCTATCACTTTGTCTGTGTATCTGTCTATCTATCTATCTATCTATCTATCTATCTATCTATCTATCTATCTATCTATCTATCTGTCTATCTGTCTGTCTGTCTGTCTGTCTGTCTGTCTGTCTGTCTGTCTGTCTGTCTCCTTCACTCTCTCTCTCTCTCTCTAGCTAGATAGATATATATATATAGAGAGAGAGAGAGTGAAGGAGACAGACAGATAGACAGACAGAAAGACAGATAGACAGATAGATAGATAGATAGATAGCTAATTAGCTGTTTGTTTATCTTTCTATCTATCTCTCTATCTATCTATCTATCTCTCTATCTATCTATCTACCGATCTGTCTATCAATCTGTCTGTCTATCTGTCTGTCTGTCTGTCTGTCTGCCTGCCTGCCTGTCTGTCTTTCTGTCTATCTCTCTTTCTCTCTCTCTCTCTATCTATCTATCTAGCTGTTTGTCTATCTATATATCTATCTTTCTATCTTCTGATCTATCTATCTATCTATCTATCTATCTATCTATCTATCTATCTCTATGTCTCTTTTTCTTTCTCTCACTCTCTCTCTGTGTCTAGCTATCTCTCTATCTATCTAGCTGCCTGTCTGTCTATCTGTCAGTCTATCTGTGTCTGTCTATCTATCTATCTGTTTATCTTTCTGTCTGTCTGTCTGTCTGTCTGTCTGTCTGTCTCTCTCTCTCTCTCTCTCTCTCTCCCTCTCTCTCTCTCTCTCTCTCTATCTATCTATCTATCAATAATCGTTTTAAAATATAACAAAAGAAAATGACCTTGAAAATAATCTTTACATACATATTTCCTTTTCCTTTATAATCCACATCCGTACATATATATATACTTATGTGTGCATGTGTGTGTTTGTGCACACGTATTTTTGCTTCAATGTGTCTTTTATCTTTTACTTGTTCCAGCCATTAGGCTGCGGCCATGCTGGGGCACTACCTTGAAAAATTTTTTAGTCAAATGAATCAACTGCAGTACTTACTTTTTCAAACCAGGTACTTCTTCTAGCAGCTTCATTTTGCTGAACCACTAAGTTACAGGGATCTAAACAAACCAACACCAATTGCCAAGCAGTGGTGGGGGGCAAACACACATGCAAACACACACACACACATGCGTGCATTATATATACATGAAAGGCTTTTTTCAGTTTTTTTTTCAGCTTTGGTTGGCCCAGGGCTCTGGTGCTTATGGATATATTTCTGTTTTTAGGGTCTCAGATGGAGAATGCTGGGGCCATTCATATTGACTGCTTCCCATTGGAGAACTTTCATCCCTTTGCGGCCAATAAAAGAAAGTACAGTTAAGTACGGGGCTGATGGTACCATCTACTCCCCCTCCCATCAAAATTACTGGACTGGTACCTAAGTTAATAACCATTATTATTACTGGCTTCAAATTTTAGCACAAGGCCAGCAGTTTCAGAGAGAGGGAGTAAGTCGATTACATTGACCCCAGTGCATAGCTGGTACTTATTTTATTGACCATGGGAGGATGAAAGGCAAAGTCGACCTCAGTGGAATTTGATCTCAGGACATAAAGATGGATGAAATGTTGCTAAGCATTTTTGCCCAGCAAGCTAATGGTTCTGTCAGCTGACCATCATAGTTACTGTTATTATCATTGTTGTTGTTGTTGTTGTTGTCTGGAGTGCTTAACAGACGTTATAAAGTACTGGGTGGTGGTCATAGATAATGTTTGGAAAGCATTAGATAATATTCATATTATTACCTCTGCCTTAGTGAAGGCAGAGGTATTGTTTTCAGTTGTGTTTGTTTGTGTGTTTGTCCATGGACAAGATATCTCAAGAACCACTGGATGGATCGGAATGAAACTTGCAGAGGTGTTTGGCTTCGTGACTGGCACGAGCTGGTTAGATTTTGGGATCGATCCAGTACCAGACAAGGATTCTGGATTATTTTTCCTGTTTTTTCACTTAATTTTTGAGAGCAGTTGGGTTCATTTTTAGTATTCTCATTTGTGAGAGCAGTTGAGTTTATTTCAGATATTCTCATTTTAAAAAACCATCTCTGGCTAATCATTGAGGGGATGTTGGTGTTGCCTTGGTGGTGGTTTGCGCTCTCTGAGTGCTTGTCATTATTATTATTATTATCTATTTTTTCTATTAATTTTTTTTATCAGAGTAAACAGAATTGCCACATCACCACCACCACCACCACCGACAACAACAACAACAGTAACGACAGCATAACCACCACCACCACCACCACCACTACCATTAGCAATATCACCACCAACAACAAGAGCAATGATATCAACCACCACCACCACCACCAACAACAACAACAACAGCAGCAACAACAAAGATGTTTTTATTTACCACAAGCTCAAGGCCAGTAACAAGGACAAATAATAATAATGAAGATGATGATGTTGATGATGATGATGATGATGATGATGATAATTATTATTATTATTATTTACTTTATTTATATTTGAATTTACATTATTTACATTGGACGGATATGTGTCCCCATCTTGTTTGTTGATACCACAACGTTTCGGCTGATTTACTCTCCAGCCTTCATCAGGTGTCCTGGTGGAATTTTGAATCCAACCCTGGGTTCTCATTCCTAAAGTATTTTTTGCTGATGTTATTTCTATTATTATTATTATTTTATGTTTGACTTTTGTTTTGCATTTGTACAAGTTGGATCCAAGTCTCACCCAGAGACCTCAAGAGACAACAAGTTAGAAGTTCATGTAGGTGTTATGCCTAGGGTACCATATATTTGGATTTGTATATAGTATTGTTCTAGAGAATGTTTAAGAAACCATAAGAAAATTATGTGTTTGTTTTAAAATTTGAGATCACATAGACAGTATTTTACGTAGGATGTGGGCAGTTCCCATGAGCACTATCTTTTGAACTTCAACCATTTTGGGGTTTCCTGGTATCTGAGCTAGGTAGTAATCAGCCCGTTTTGCTGTCATTCCCAGGGCACCTATGACAATAGGTATTGTTTTAGTCTTCAGGTTCCACATTTTGCTAATTTCTATTTCAAGATCTTTATATTTGCTCAGTTTTTGGTAAGTCTTGACAGATACGTTTATATCGATTGGGACAGTCATATCAATGAGGAGGCATGATTTTTGTCTGAAGTCTTTCAGTATGATGTCTGGCCTATTTGCGTCTATCTTTCTGTCAGTTTGAATGGTGAAGTTCCAGAGGAGTGCAATGTGATCATTTTCAAGTACTGGGGGTGGTTTGTGTTCCCACCAGTTTTTATCATGGGGCAAGTCCAGGTTTTTGCATATTACCCAGTGAATATATTGTGCAGCTCTATCATGCCTGTTGAGATACTCTGTAGGCGCAAGCAGACTGCACATGGAGACAACATGATCGATGGTCTCATTTTGTTGTTGGCATATACGATATAATGGGGAGCTGCCGTTCTTTAATATGTTGGCCTGGTAGTTCTTTGTAGGTAGGCATTGATCTTGGGCTGCTATGATAAACCCCTCTGTTTCTGATTTCAAGCCAGAGGCCATTAGCCATTGATGGGTAAGGGCTTTGTCAATATCTGCATTATTCGCTCTCTTTGGGTATTTGCCATTGAGAGGTTTACCATGCCATTTTTCAGTCATAATATCTAAGGCAGCAATTTTAGCATGGGTTTTCAAGCGCTTTGCTTATTATTATTATTATTATTATTTTATGTTTGACTTTTGTTTTGCATTTGTACAAGTTGGATCCAAGTCTCACCCAGAGACCTCAAGAGACAACAAGTTAGAAGTTCATGTAGGTGTTATGCCTAGGGTACCATATATTTGGATTTGTACAGTTTTGTTCAAGTGAATGTTTAAGAAACCATAAGAAAATTATGTTTGCTTTAAAATTTGAGATCACATAGACAGTATTTTACGTAGGATATGGGCAGTTCCCATGAGCACTATCTTTTGGACTTCAGCCATTTTGGGGTTTCCTGTATTATTATTATTATTATTATTATTATTATCATTATTATTATTATTATTTTTATTTATTTATTTATTTATTTATTTATTCAAGGCACTGCTTGGACACCTGATGAAGGCTGGAGAGTAAATCAGCCGAAATGTTGTGGTAACAACAGACAAGATGAGGACACATATCCGTCCAATGTAAATAATGTACAGAATTCCTCATCTCTAAAATAGAGAACAGAATAGTAGTAGTAGTAGTAGTAATCCTTTCTACTATAGGCACAAGGCCTGAAATGTGGGTGAAGAGGATAGTCGATTGCATCACCGCCAGTAATCAGCTGGTACTTATTTTATCGATCCTGAATGGATGAAAGGTAAAGTTAACAATGGAGGAATTTGAACTTAGAACGTAGTGATGGGCGAAAAAGCATTTCATCCTGTGTGCTAACGATTCTGCCAGCTCACCACCTTTATAATGATAATAATCCTTTCTACTATAGGCACAAGGCCTGAAATTTTGTAGGGAGAGGGCTAGTCCATTACATCAATCCTAGTGTGTAACTGGGACTTATTTCATTGACCCTGAAAGAATGAAAGGCAAAGTTGACCTTGGTGGAATTTGAACTCAGGATGTAAGGATAGATAAAATACTGCTGAGCATTTTGCCTGGTGTGCTAACGATACTGCTAGCTCACCACCTTATCTATATCCATCTCTATAAAATTCTTTGTCTCTCTGTCTGTCTGTCTTTTCCCTATGCATTCTCAAATGGCTTGACCAAATGAAATGAAATTTTATAAGGTGATAGTATCAGACCCTATGAGGGTTATCATGTAATTGTTTTCCATTTGGATTAAAACAACATAACATTGGCACTGGTTCGGTATTGTGTGTCAGATGTGAAAGAATAAGCTCTATATTGTAATGTGATATAATTCTAATGAGATAACATTAAGATCATCTTATTTCTATTATATTTGAAATAATTGAATAATTTATATCCTAATGTGAACAACATTACACATCAGCAACTTTCTGTCTTTACAGCCATGACAGTGGAACAGTGTGTCACTGGTTACAGCACGTCAGATGGAGTCTCAAGACGGAAGCAAGATGAGACCTTCTCAAGATCAGCAAAGCATGCTACAGCACGTCTGATGGAGTCGCAATACAGAAGGGAGATGCGACTTTCCCAAATCAACAAAAGCATGCTGCAGCACTTAATGCAGAATCATTAAAACAACATTTTCATGATTAGACAAAGGTTCAATAGAACAACTCTCAGAAACAGATTAACTACAAATTTGTTCTTTACAATTCCTGGAGCTACTTTCATATATGATCCATTTTATTCTTATAAAAATGATAATTTTGTCCAAATTGGTGTGCTAAACTCAAATTGTCATTTCAGCAAAGCTTTAAAATTTCCAAATGAAACAAATGGCATGTGCTGCTCAGGCAGTAAGGTAAGATTGCCAGCACTACCAGCTCCTTCTCAACCTCTTATAGATCATCTGGAAGGCACTTCCATCCAGTCAAAGGATTTTCTGAACAATATCAGACAATACAACTCAGCATTTCTAAGGAGATAGTTGAACATGGATCTACACCGACATTCAAAGTTTAAGAGGAAGTCTGTCTCCTCATTGCTTCCCTGTTACCCACAAATGAACAACCACAGTTCCTCCAAATGTACTTTATGGGTAACGTAGGACAACAAACTCGAAGGAGGTGTCAAAGCTTCAGACGATGGGTTGTTACATGCAGCGCTGACCCCTGCAAGGGAGAGTATATCCACTGACAGCTTTGCAATGCATTCAAAAATCATGTACCCCAACCCCCAATTTTCGATGACAGATTAGGGCCTAGAATACTCTAAATGGATGCATGGCATGTCGCTTAGTCGAATTAGCCCACCATTTACTCCACAAATGTTTTTGTTGCCAATGCTGCACTTTCCCATCTCACCTGCTTCGACATAACTGTAATATATGTATATACAAACTATACAATTTTAATCCTGAGGGACGCCGGGTATCTCTACTAGTATAATAAATTATTAATAAAGATTATTAATAATAATAATAATAATAATAATAATAAAGATGAAAAAGAAGTAAAGATAATGGATGTTGCAATACCAGGCGATTTGAGGGTGAAATGAAAGGAAACAGAAAAGATGGAGAAATACCAGCCACTACAGGATGAGATAGGAAAGTTATGGGACGTGAGGAAAGTAGTGGTGATACTGGTAGTAATTGGAGTATTAGGAGCAGTTTCCAAGGGCTTTGAAAAACATATTAAGAATATTGGAGCTGCTGTCAGGCTCGAAGTGATCCAGAAGACAGCATTGTTGGGTATAGCTCGCATTCTAAGGGGAGTATTGTGTCTCTGAGTCACAGGAGAAGGCACTACTTGAAACCATTGCTGATTTGTTATTGACTGTCTTCAATTAAAGAATAACCGGTAATTAAGAACTATCCAAGAGACTTTCCAAAATAACAATAATAATAATAATAATAATTTCTTTTATTTGCCACAGGGGCATAGATGAAGGGAGGACATTACAAGGATGGTCTATAATTTGTTATTTCTTTATTGCCCACAAGGGGCTAAACATAGAGGGGACAAACAAGGACAGACAAAGGGATTAAGTTGATTACATCGACCCAGTGTGTAGCTGGTACTTAATTTATCGACCCTGAAAGGATGAAAGGCAAAGTCGACCTCGGCGGAATTTGAACTCAGAACGTAGCGGCAGACGAAATACCGCCCGGCGTGCTAACGTTTCTGCCAGCTCGCCACCTTAATGGTCTATAATTTGTGTAAGTATTTACGTAAAAGATGAGGAGAAAGAAAGGAAAAACAGAGTGAGATGAGAGAAAAATAAACAGAGCATACAAAGTATCTTCTAATAATCCTTTCTGTTATAGGCAGAGGCCAGTAATTTTAAGGGGAGGGGCTCAGTTGATTACATTGACCCCAGCGCTTGACTGGTGCTTATTTTATGGACCCGCAAGGGACGAATGGTAAAGTCGGCTTTGGAGAGATTTGAGCTGGGGACATGAAGCTAGGAAAGATGCCGTTTAGCAATTTGACCGGCATGTTGATGGTTCTGGTAGTTTGTTGCCTTGGGACATTGACAATAACAACAACAATAACAATAACAATGACAATGATAATGATGATGATGTTGATGGTGTTGTTGCTGTTGTTGTTGTTGTTGTTGGTGGAGCTGGTGGTGGTAGTTGTGGTGGTGGGGATGCTGATGATGATGATGACGATGATGACATTAGTGATGATGGTGGTAGTGGTGGTGGTGGTGGTGGTGGTGGTGATGAAGATGACGGCATCAACGACGACGACGATGATGATGATGATGATAAAAAGGAGGAAGAAGATGAAAGGCGGAGGAAAACGGTGGTGCCGGTGCCGGTGTGGGTATATGTGTGGTAGGGTGGTGGTGCTGATAATCTGCTGTTAATCTCCAGTTTCAAATCTGTATTGTAAATCCGGATTGATCTCTTAATCTGCTTCAAAGTATGATCTCTTGTACATTATAGGGAGTCAATATGTCTGGGGAAGACAACAGCTGGCCTGAGTTCTCTTAGTTAAAATCTACCCATATCTATCACTTTGTCTGTCTATCTATCTATCTATCTATCTATCTATCTATCTATCTATCTATCTATCTATCTATCTATCTATCTATCTGTCTGTCTGTCTGTCTGTCTGTCTGTCTATCTATCTATCTATCTATCTATCTATCTCTTCTCACGGACGTGCTGTCACATCGGCTGCGAAGGTAAACGTTTATTTGACCTTTTATTGTCCACATTTTGTTGGAATTTTTTAATAATTTTGTTGCGAAGCACCTAGGCTTCATTTGTGTGTATTTTCAAGGGCAGGAATTGGCCCCCAGGGGCAGTTTCGGCCCTAGCAAAATACAAAAATTTCCTTCTTGACATTTGAAAAATGTCGAGAAACATAATTTTGGAACGCTTGTCTTGTTCTTTTGACGAGCATTTCCCGAGGCTTCAGATGCTAGAAGAAAAAAAAGAACAGAGTAACGCGAGCTCACTCAGTGATAGGAACGCAGCTGCTGTAATCGTCACAAACACGGCGATTACAGCTACAAACAACCCTCTCACCACCACCACCACCACCACCACCACCATGAAAACTATGAGGAAATCTGGATCGGAGGAGACTGCTACTACAGTCTCTTCATCTACTAGCACCAGTGACAACATGAAAATTAACACCACCGGCAACAACAACAATAAAAACCACAACAACAGCAAGGACGTAAAGTTATCGGCCGTCAGCAATGACACCATCACCTGTTCAACAAACTCTGCTGCCACTACCACCACCTTTGAACCAGGCAGTACATACACCAACATAAACAAAAATATTCAGAAGAACATGTCCGCCAGCACAACAAAAACAAATTTCGCAAATGCTCTAAAAGAAGAAAGAACAATAGTGACATTCACACAAAAACAAATAAAAGACACAAAATCCCTTCTTACGAAAGAAGGAGATGATGTCAGAATAAACATACCAAAAGATATTATAGAAATGAAAAACAAAAAGTGCATCATCTATAAACTGGTAAACACAAAAACCAGACGTGTAGAAAATGTTAGCACAGATAAAATTGAAGTTCGTCTTAGAAAAATTTGGCCTTATCAAAATCATGTCACCTGGAGAAGAAAATTTGGGCCGGTGCAGGTGAGATTTCTGGATGAAAATTTAGCTAAACAATTTTCGACACTCTCTCTCCGCACAGATGACTTGGTGATGATACCGAGTTATCTAGGACAGAGAGTGACCAAAGTTATAATAAAAAATGTGCCATCGGAGGTGGACACCCAATGGCTGATATCGGCCGTATGCCTGGAAATGGAGGAGGCAAATATTTTGGAGATTACGGTCGGAGAGGAAAAGAACTGGGGAGGGAAAAATCTGGAAATCCTTCTCCACATCACGGAGGAGGCTTCACAGAAAATTCCTCCAAACATTAGATTGGCAGAGGACCACAAGCTGTATGTGGTGGTAGAGGGCAGGCGACCTCGCTGTTACCTATGCAACAGCGAAGCACATCTGAAAAAGGACTGCCCTCTGGCCGCTAAACAAAAACAACAACAACAACAACAGCAACAGAAGCAACTACCAAATACCCCCAACAGAAAAACCTTACTACCAACACCACCAGCAACACAAAAAACAACAACAGAAATATCAGCAATAACCACAACAGAAAAGACAACAGAAACTGCAAAAACAGAAGAAAAAAAAAAGAAAATTCCAAGACTGCCTCTCCCTCCCCCATATCACATACACCACACACAAATAACAAGCAGCCAACATCAATAAAAACAGCAACACAAACACTCACAGAAACACACACAGATGCACAAAATTTGCCGTTACCTCTTTCTGACTCCTCAGAACTCCCATCATCCGATGGAGAGAGTGGGGAGGAGTGGGAAATAGCTACGAAAGGAAAGAGGAAGCGCAGTAAGAAGAAAACAAAACAAAATGCAAACACAAACAAAGCAGGGAGATTCACATCTCCCGAAAATACTACTAACACCAATAGTAATATAAAAAAAACAATGCTAACAGCAATAGACAGTACAAACACAGAGTTGATGAATTACATCAACTCTAAAACAAACATCACAAATAACGATATCAAAACCAACAACCACTCACGAACAACACCGCCAAAACACATTAAAATTATTCATGTAACACCAGCATTACACAACACAGTAAAATCCCTCTACCCCAACTCGGTAGGGGGATTCCAGAAATATTTGTGCAAGAAATTGTACAATAGCCTCCTTGATGAAAAATCCAAGGAGGAAACAAAACTTTCTAACGGTAACTAACACTCTGTTCTTTTGTTTTGTGCTTTAAAGCACACGTATAAATAGAATCATGGTGAAGATTGGTTGTGTGAATGTGCGTGGCTTGGGGTCGCCTTGGAAACAAGGGTACCTCTTAAATGACATCAAGTCACACAATTTGGATATCATAGCCATTAGTGAGACCAGACTTCATGAGCCGCGGGCCTTAAAGTCCATGTTTGGCGGACAGTTTAACATTTATTTTTCTCCCTGTCTGCCGAGGATGGGCGGTAGTGGCACGGCGGTTCTTTTTCGCAAGAGTCTGGATCTCCAAGTAAAGACGATATTTACGGATCCGGAGGGTAGACTGGTTGTCCTAGATGTGGACGGCAGCGATGGAGGCGCTTTTCGGTTGCTGGCAGTTTATGTGCCTCCTTTAACAGGTCGGTCGGACTTCTTTCGACGTCTAGAAGTATTCCTGGGAACGTCTTGTCCCTTACTTTTAGTGGGGGATTGGAATGCTACCTTGGACACGCATCTAGACTACGTGGGGAGTGACAAAACTAGAAGGGGATGCAAAGGCCTCATAGACCTGCTCAGACGCTTCCAGTTGTCTGACAGGTACCGACTCGACCACCCAAATGTGCCAACGTGGACTTGGAGCAACCGCATGGGGTCGTCGAGGTCGTATCTAGATAGGATAGTGTGCAGGACAAGAGATAGAGATAGTTTAGGATGTCCACAGTTCCACATAGTCAGCTACACGGATCACAAACTTGTGACGTGTACGCTAGACTTAGATAAGGCACATAGGCAGGGTCCCGGTTACTGGAAACTAAACGCGTCTTTCCCGTCGAGACAGGTTTTCAGAGACCGGATTAGCACGTTAGTAAAGAGGGCTTTGACGGGAGCCACCGTCAACAACAAATGGTGGTTTGCCCTCAAGAGAGCAGTAAGGGCGGAAGCAATAAGGTATAACAGGGCACTAGCTGTAGAGAGGAACAGAGTAGAGAGGGAGCTAGTGATAAAGTTAGAAGAGGCATTGCGAAGTGGCATCGCATCCGACGTTTTAGCGGCGAGGTTGGCCCTCGACCAACACTTCAATGCTAAACACGAGCCGAGCAAGATGTGCGAGGCGTTTCAGCGGCATTTTGCCCGACTGTTCGGGAGGAGTGGCGAGCGAGAAGGCAGGGTGGACTTTAGTGCCTACCTGAACAGCTTGCCACGACTCTCGGCAAGAGAGGCGGAGTGCTGCGAAGGGGTCATCACGGCGGAGGAGGTGAGGGACGCGATGGCGAGTTGCTCGACGGACAAATCTCCGGGTTTGGATGGTCTGCTCTACGAGCTTTACAACTGTATGCCAGACTTGTTTGGAGACACCTTGGCGGCCGTGTACTGCAACTGGCAGCAGAACGGGAGCATTCCCGGTTTTGTGAGCCGAGGAGCGGTAACGATGCTGAAGAAAGATCCAAACAATCCAATCACTCTGCTCAATGCAGACATGAAAATTTTGGCCAAGGTGTTAGCCAAGCGTTTGGCGCTTGTCATCGAGAAACTGGTCGGCACGGAGCAGACGTGCGCCGTGCCGGGCCGGAGCATCCATGACAACCTCCATCTGATGCGCTACATCATAGAGAGGGTAGTTAAGGAACCTGGCATGGGTGGGGCCCTGATCAATTTGGATCAATCGAAAGCTTTCGATAGGGTAGACCATCGATACTTGGAGGCCGTCCTCGAAGCGGCCGGCTTCGGTCCCGTTTTCCGCGGCTGGATGGCTGCCTTGTACACAGGCATCCGTTCGGTTGTTCGCGTCAATGGACGTCTATCGGGACCCTTCGACATTGCACGTTCGGTTCGTCAGGGATGCCCCCTGTCGCCGCTCCTGTACGTATTGACTCTCGAGCCACTACTGCGGAAGCTGGCGACGCTGAGGGGCATCCCGCGAGAACTGGGGTGCGGGACGAGCGTGTCGGCATACGCGGACGACGTCACCGTCATAGCGTCTAGCCACGAGCACATCGAGCTTGTCGGCGAGACGCTGAAAGACTACGAAGCGGTAACGGGAGCGAAAATCAACCGGGATAAGTCGGTGGGTTTGCTGCTCGGCACCTGGAGAAGCAAGCCCATACCGTCCGGCAGCGCCTCAGTAGTGGGACGCTGGACGGACGGTCCGGTCAAGTTGCTCGGAGTCTGGTTCGGTCCGGACCTGCAAACGGAGAAGAACTGGGACGAGATAACGAGTAGGGTGGCCACTCTCTGCCGGCAATGGTCCGAGAGGAAGCTGTCCCTAAAAGGTCGGGCGGAGGTGGCGAACGCGTACATCGCGTCCGTCATCGAATACCGCCTGACCGTCGTGCCTTGTCCCGATCGCGCCATCACCGAAATGGAGCGCATCCTCTTCCGCTTTTTGTGGAAAGGAAGCGTTCCGATGGTGAGGCGATCCGTTTGTTGCCAACACCCGCTGAAAGGAGGGCTGGGCATGCCGTGGTTGATGATGCGCAGACATGCGCTGAGACTGCGACATCTCCGGCTCTACGTAGACGACGGTGAGCAGGTGTGGTCACCGTTTGTGCGACGCGCTTTCCCGCAGCTCGTCTCCATGACCGAGCTGCAGTCGTGGATCAAAAAGAGGCCGAGGAATGGCGTATGGCACCGTGAGTGTCGCGTTGCTCTGCAACAACTTTGCCGTACCGGGTCGACCTTGAGCGGCTGCATCACAACGAAGTCATTCTATAGGGGATTAGTGGAGGGCAGGTACGACGACGATCTCGGGGCGAACCTGGGCGTCGACGAGGAATACCTGACCCGCCTGTTCAGGACGACTTTCGGGCCGAGACCTATGGACAACTTCCAGAAATCCCTGGCCTGGCAGTGTTACCGAGAGGCGCTACCCGTTCGGGATAAGCTCTATAGACACGGCTCGCGAAATGCGGGGCCGACCTGCCCGAGATGCGGTCAGAGCGATGAAACCGTTCTGCACGCACTCGTGCAGTGTCCAACCATTTCGGAGCTGTGGGCTTATGTCGAACGACTGCTGTCGCGTGTGGGACGAGTCGGTTTATCAACCGAGTCTATCGTCAATATCGTCACGCCTCCTTCCTTTAAACGGGAAGGAAGAGCTGTATTTATCGTACTTGTGGCTATGGCGAAAGAATGCATCTGGTGGACGCGTCTGAAAGGATTAGAGACAAATACTTTCCTCTCTGGTCAATCTCTCATCAACTTTTTCAAGTATCACTTGAAAAGGAAGGTGAGAGTAGAGAGGCAAGTGTTGTCTAGCAAATGTTTCGAAAAAAGATGGATACATGTAGCAAGAATGGCACGTATAAATGACGAAGCCACCTTGACCATGATTCTATAAAACGTTTTAAAATTTTGTAAACAGAGAGTTACTTACGTTTCTTGCATAAATAAAAGAAATTTTATTTAACAAACTGTGACACTAAGGACCGAGGTTGCCGTGGTCTTTTCGTAGGTTTTTCTTTCCACGGATAACCTCCCCATTTATTGGGAATTTTCTGTATTATTTCGTATTTTTTGTAAATACCCCAAACGTTTTGCGATGTTTTTTTTCATCGTTGTCCCCACTTTTGTTTTTTTTTCTGTTTTGTTTTCGCCCCCCTCGAAAAGAAAAAACTCTGCATTTGTATTTTGTCCCCTCTGTGTTGAGCCCTGTGTGGCTAATAAAGAAACCTATCTATCTATCTATCTATCTATCTATCTATCGATCTATCTATCTATCTATCTATCTATCTATGCATGTATATATATATATATATATATATATATATATATATATATATATATATATATATATATATATATATATATATATATATATATATATACGATGAAAGTAAGCAAACAAAGTTTGTTTTAGAAGTGTTGAGATGTATTGAAAGATACAGAAATAAAAAAATTTTTATTCTCAAACGTGTGATAAATGCTAATAAATAGTGTGATCAGGATAAATTATCCATACGTTGCAGAAAAATACGTTACCGGCCTTTAGTTTGTGATCGACAACTTCAAGGGTGATTTCTTTAGGTTAGTTTTTAGTTTCTTTACGTTTCGAAACTTGCAGCTGCCAAACTTGTGTGGTCTAAGCACTTATCTTAATTATTATCTTGTTTATTCTTGGTTTCTTATTATTATTTACTAAGACATAAATGAAACATAGTTTTAGTATTATTATTAAAATAGTAAGAGTTAACAACTATTGAAAACGTTGCAAGACACAACGAAAATTTTAGAAAAATAAATAAGTATATGGGTGGAAACTTAACCAGTGTGTGTGTTAAATAATAAGGCACAGACACAACAAAATATGCTTCAACACACGAATTCAGATGAAGAATCTAGAAAACCAAATCCAAAAACGAAATAAAATAGTAAGAATTTTGAAAAAGTTTATTTACAATACTAAGTATGTACAAAAGAATTAATTGTAAAAAATCTTTAGCCAACATCTTAAGGGTTTTTAGAAATCGAGAAATAAATTAAAAAGTAACCTAAAGTAATCGCCCTTTAAGTTGTAGATCGCGCGCCAAAGTAGCACCAACTTTAACAAAATATCTTATATAGACCCTTAAGGGTCATATGGACCCCCAAGGGTCACATGGGCCCTGGCTGAGGATGCTTCGGGTTAATGGAATTAGTCAGCCTGAAAAGGCAGCACATCTAAAAGACAGAAAACAAACTTCAAACTTTTGCAACTTTACTTTGAGAGTGAACTCTGATGATCAAATCTGGAACTGGAGCCCCCCCCCCTCAAGTATCTAACGTTGTTTTTACATTTGTGTGGACAGTGGTGACATTCTATCTCGGCCCTTGCCCTCTGGACAACATCCTGTGGTATGACGTGGGAAAGGCTTGCTGTACGGGCAACTGATGGCTTTGTATGTAATCGTAACGAGGTGTACAGCCCTCACTTCGGAGCGGATACTCCTGCGACGTCTCATAGTCACGGCACATTCTCCTATGTGGGTCATTTCTCCCTTTATTTCATGCATACATACATACATACGCATAAATACACACACACATACATACATACATACATACATACATACATACATACACACACATACATACATATATACATACACACAAATACATACACTACATACATATATACACATAAATACACACACATAAATACACACATATAAATACAAGCACACACACTACATATACACAGGTATAAAGTTACAGACAAAACGCCTACGTCTAAACACACGCTCACCAGATGCATATGTACGTACATGCGAAAATACAAACATGCCTGTACACATCGGTAAACACTCACTTATACATATGCACTGATATAGAGAAGTGTCCACATCTTCATAAACACACATCAAACACGAGTACTTACGTATATACATACATAATTCATGCATACACCCATACGTCCATACATGCATACACAGAAGTACACAGAAGTACATAGACATATACACCTACATCCTTCATATTGAACATGAAAGAAGCTCGATTACTTCGTTAGCAACTGACTTTTATATCCAACTCCGAATGTAAACAACATTTCAAGTACAAAGTAAGTAATCGCCATTTATATCAAAGAGATATTCGCAGACGATAAAAGGTTATCTTTCCATCGAATGTATATTTATTTGGACAAGTCAAACAGATTAACTCAGTGTATATATTTGAAAAAGGTAGTTCGTCCAAGTTTAATCAATGAAATATTTTTGGTTTATATTCGTCTATCATATCTACCAAAGACTAAACAACTATATTATCGGATCAAATGTTTGTTTTTAGACAGAAACCTCATTTTAAAATGGCAGCATATCAAACGAGATCAAACGAGATCAAACGAGATCAACTGGCTCTGCAAGTTGTTTGTGTTGCATGATCATAGGTCTGCTTGCATAGGGTTGACCTGGCATTACACAATAACATATCCTTTGATATGGACCAATTTATACATGGAATAGGTGAAAGTGATTTAATTGGCATTGGTATTTTAGTGGGGTTTATTTCGTCTGCAAACGGAAATCAAGTCAAAGAAATGTCATGAAATATAGTTAAATCGGGCATTTGCTGTAGAAAAGAGTAAAAATTATCTGGCTAAAAAATCGTAGTTTTTCTTTGGATGCGTATGTTTTACGCATTTAAAGATTACGAATCTGCAATAACTAACTAACTAACTACTACAACCGCCACAGTCGCCGCCGCCGCCGCCGCTGCTGCTACTGCTGCCACTGCTGCTGCTGCTACTACTACTACTACTACTACTACTACTACTACTACTACTACTGATAATAATAATAATAATAATAATAATAATAATAATACCAGGCAGTGGCTCTCATGGCTTCTGAACTTAATTGATTGGAAGTGTTTTCATGTACATTGTTTTGTCTTGGTATAAAAAGATGGGCTACAACAAATATTCTGCTGAATACCACAGATTTGCTTGTCAGTTGTTTGACCTTAACCAGTTGAGCATGTCCCTTGGTGGCTGACGATATGTGCATCTCTGATCATGAGCAGAAGTAGTGAGGGAGCATCATAGCCATGTGTTGAGAGGAATTCTTTGGGGTTTGAATAATTCACTTCTGGAAACATGGGTTTTTCGTTCATCATCTTTTAACAAACCTTATTCAGGGACCTTTTGAGCAGGATTGGCTACTCGACCGGAAGAAAATTCTAACTGGGCCCCACTTGCGAGGTCATGCGCTGTTTATCTTGGTATGAGATCACCATGTCAC
>NC_142954.1:15722025-15737025 GCF_046866305.1 Octopus bimaculoides | reverse complement strand
TTTATATCTATGTGTGTGTGTGTGTGTGTGTGTGTGCCTGAGTTGCCAAACGATACCCACCATCGCTTGACAACCGGTGTTCGTGTGTGCATGTCCTCGTAACTTAGCGGTTCGGCAAAAGAGACTGAGAATGTTTTTTTTTAGCTTCAAAAGTAGATAATGACTGGCGTTTGGTTCACTTGACTAAAAGCTTTTCAAGGCGGTGCTCCAGCATGGCCGCAGTGTAGCGACCGAAACCAGTAAAAGACAACAGATAGAAGCTACATTGCACTGGTTTATTTTCTCACATTTTCCTTACGACATTCCCTCGACTTTTCTCCATCTATTGGGAACTTCTGCCTTAATTTTTTTTCTAACTTTCTTGCGATTCTTTTCCTTTCCCTATTTGTAATAACTTTTATTCCAGTGACGTTATTTTCTATACTGGTGGAGGCGCAATGGTTCAGTGGTTAGGGCAGCGGACACGCGGTCGTAGGATCGCGGTTTCGATTCCCAGATCGGGCGTTGTGAGTGTTTATTGAGCGAAAACACCTAAAGCTCCACGAGGCCCCGGCAGGGGATGGTGGCGAACACTGCTGTACTCTTTCACCCCAACTTTCTCTTTCTTCCTGTTACTATTGTACCTGTAATTCAAAGGGGCCAGCCTTGTCACACTCTGTGTCACGCTGAATCTCCCCCGAGAACTACGTTAATGGTATATACGTGTCTATGGAGTGCTCAGCCACTTGCATGTTAATTTCACGATCGGATCAACTGGAACCCTCGTCATCGTAACCGACGGGGTGCCAGTGCCACCATTTTCTGTACCGTTTCTCTCTTGTAAAAATTTCTTTCTGTTTTCCCGTGACAATGTTTTTGTACCATTTTCTTTCTGTGACGCCCCCACCCCACCAATCCCAACCCCATTTTTCCCCAGATCAATTTCGACGACTCTCCACTAACACATGGAGCACACTTGATCAGAAAAAACGAAACTGAATTTGACAGGGCTTGAACTCAAATCTTGTTATTTTAAGAGAGAACACGCACGCACACACATACACACGCACAAACGCTCACGCACACTCACACACACATACATACTCACACGGGTCTATTTCACTTCATTATTCTTTATTCACCAAGGCGACGAGCTGGCAGAAACGTTAGCATGCCGGACGAAATGCTTAGCAGTATTTCGTCTGTTTTTACGTTCTGAGTTCAAATTCCGCCGAGGTCGACTTTACCTTTCATCCTTTCGGGGTTGATAAATTAAGTACCAGTTACGCACTAGGGATCGATGTAATCGACTTAATCCCTTTGTCTGTCCTTGTTTGTTCCCTCTATGTTTAGCCCCTTGTGGGAAATAAAGAAATAAGAAACTTTAGCACGCCGGGTGAAATGCTTAGTGGTATTTCGTCTGTTTTTACGTTCTGAGTTCAAATTCCGCCGAGGTCGACTTTACCTTTCATCCTTTCAGGGTCGATAAATTAAGTACCAGTTGTGTACTGGATCGATGTCATTGACTAGTTCCCTCCCCACAAATTTGAGGCTTTGTTCCTCCAGTAGAAAGGATTCTTATTATTAAGAAGGTGATGTGCTGGCAGAATCGTGAGCGCACCGGGCAAAATGCTAAGCAGTAGTTTTTCTGTCACTATGCTCTGAGTTCAAATTCCACCGAGGTCGACTTTGCCTTTCATCCTTTCGGGGTCGATATAATAAGTACCAGTTGAGCACTGAGGTCGATGTAATCGACTAGCCCCTTCCCCCAAAATTTCAGGCCTTTGTTAATTGTAGAAAGGATTATCATTTATTCACCGATTGATTAATCTATTTAACCAATTAACTAATCGATTGTTTGATTAATCGCTCCATCGATCAATCACCCGATTAGTTAATTGGTTAAATGCTAACCGAATGACTAATAATAGTTTCTACTATAGGCACAAGGCCTGAAATTTTGGGGGAGGGGACTAGTCGAGTACATCAAGTCCAATGTTTCACTGGTACTTAATTTATCGACCCCGAAAGGATGAAAGGCGAAGTCGAACTCAGAACGCGACGGGCGAAGCATCTCTAAGCATTTCGTCCAGCGTGCTAACAATTTTGCCAGCTCTCCGCCTTCGAAATGACTAATAATAATAGTAAAAGGAAGCAAAATAGAAGCAGTGCGTGTGTCTAGTATTGGCATAATGACCCTTCCGAGACAGAGCAAAATCTGTTTCAATACTCAAGATCAAATCAAGAATCTTGCAAACCAAATACAAAAAATGTAAAAACCCAGTTTACCAACTTAGCAATCTGATTTCCGCCATTGACAAAAGACCCCAAATTTAGAGACATAGATAGTCAATAAATCGACCCTCGTTTAAGACAAGAACCATTCTTTCTGGCACCGAAGAGGTCTTGAAATTAAACCATGAATTCTAGATGACTCCAAACAAAGGTTATCTGTGCTAAACTTTATCGTCTCTCTCTGTTCTGTAAAAGTACAAGAATGAATACAGACCATGAATGATCAATATGCTATCACTAAGCTATTAATAGTGCATCATAGTAAAGAACGTGGAATTGGTAAGATCTCTCTCTCTCTTTCTCTTCCCTTTTCCCTCTCTCTCTCTCTCTCTCTCTCTTTCTCTTCCCTTTTCTCTCTCTCTCTCTCTCTCTCTCTCTCTTTTAAAAAAATACTTATCTTTATTAAGGTGGTGAGCTAGCACGCCGATAAAAATGCTTAGCGTCATTTTGTCCGGCTTTACGTTCTGAGTTACAAATTCCGCCGAGGTCGACTTTCATCATTTCGGGGTCGATAAAATAAGTACCGGTTGTGCTCTGGGGTCAATGTAATCGACTGTGCCAAAATTTAAAAACCAATATTTATCTCTGTTTAGGCCCCGAGGTGATAGAATCATTAGCACGCCGGGCAAAATAATCAGCGGCATTTCGTCCGTGATTTCCTTCTGAACTCAAATTCTGCTGAGGTCGATTTTGTCTTTCATCCTTTCGGGGGTCGATAAAATAAGTTCTAGTTGAGTACTAGGATCGATGTAATCGTCTTTACATTTCAATTTCACCCGAAATTGTGGGCCTTTTGCCAAATTTTGAAAACAAATATTTATATGTTTTACAAAATTCCAGGTCACAGTCATTAATTGCTATATACGGCTTCGAGGACGGCAAAGAATTGTAATAAATAATTAGTCAAATATATAAATAAATAAATAAATAAATAGTTCCAGTTCAGATGGTATTTAACTAACATCAAATATCGATTCTGCGTTGATCTCTTTGTTTCTGCTTTTGGATATACAGTATATATATATATATATATATATATATATATATATATATATATATATATATATATATATATATATATATATATATATATATATATATATATAATAGAAGTCTTTTTGAAAATTACTTAATACTGTTTTGAAGTATTAAGGCGGTTAAAAATAAAATTATAATCTTTTATCAGAATGTTAGAAACCTTTTTGGAATTAGTTCTTTTCCTAATGTGTGCGAGCGCTTTCGATACCTATCTAGATGTGTGTGTGTGTGTGTGTGTGTGTGTGAGTGAGTGTGTGAAGGCGCATGGCTCAGTGGTTAGAGCGTCGAGCTTAAGATCGTGTGGTTGTGAGTTCGATTCCCGGACCGGGCTGCATGTTGTGTTCTTGAGCAAGACACTTTATTTCACGTTGCTCCAGTTCACTCATCTGTAGAAATGAGTTGCGACATTACTGGTGCCAAGCTGTATCGGCCCCTTTGACTTTCCCTTGGATAACATCGGTGGTGTGGAGAGGGGAGGCTGGTATGCATGGGCAACTCCTGGCCTTCCATAAAACAACATTGCCCGGACTTGTGCCTCAGAGGGTAACTTTCTAGGTGCAATCCCTTGGTCAGTCATGACTGAAGAGGGTCTCCCCATTCTCCCATATATATATATATATATATATATATATATATATATATATATATATATATATATATATATATATATATATATATATATATATATATATACAAGAATAAGGGCAGAGAATCGTCAATTAATAATAGAATTAATAATTAACAATTCTGCCAAGTAGTTCAGTATGAAGAAACCTTTATCGGTAAGACTATTTATCATTATAAATATACAGGGATTAGCAATTGAGTTGCTTCTCCAACATACTGAAAATTTAGAAATAGCAGTCAAAGAACTACTGATTCCAAACTACACATTTTCTCTAAAGTGGATGGCGATATTTATGGCACACATAGAACAAAAAACCGGAGGGAAAAGCGTAAACAAGCCAAGCCTTTAGTTAATTGGATACGAATCGTTTCATGGTTAAGTGAATGGAAATTTCACTATTCCAATCTTCAGCCTCAATATTCTGATAAATTTGAAAGTGTCTCTAAAAAAATTCACGGTAATCTTTGGCCATGCGACACCAAAAATCAACGATAAGAAAGGCACTTACGAATTCATCGGCTAGCGAGTTCAGGCACCTCACCCCAAAGAAATCCATTCCATGTGCGTCACAAATAGTCCCGTATGAAAAAAAGTTCCGTGTCGAACTGGATTACGGTTTAGCCATCTAACTTAGAGATATCAAATATAAAATATACAAGAATAAGGGCAGAGAATCGTCAATTAATAATAGAATTAATAATTAACAATTCTGCCAAGTAGTTCAGTATGAAGAAACCTTTATCGGTAAGACTATTTATCATTATAAATATACAGGGATTAGCAATTGAGTTGCTTCTCCAACATACTGAAAATTTAGAAATAGCAGTCAAAGAACTACTGATTCCAAACTACACATTTTCTCTAAAGTGGATGGCGATATTTATGGCACACATAGAACAAAAAACCGGAGGGAAAAGCGTAAACAAACCAAGCCTTTAGTTAATTGGATACGAATCGTTTCATGGTTAAGTGAATGGAAATTTCACTATTCCAATCTTCAGCCTCAATATTCTGATATTTTTGTTCTATGTGTGCCATAAATATCGCCATCCACTTTAGAGAAAATTTGTAGTTTGGAATCAGTAGTTCTTTGACTGCTATTTCTAAATTTTCAGTATGTTGGAGAAGCAACTCAATTGCTAATCCCTGTATATTTATAATGATATATATATATATATATATATATATATATGTGTGTGTATATATATAATTTGTATATGTTTATTTTATTATAAACACAAAACACCACCACACACTCACCTCCCAGGTGTCATTTTCCATAAAGTATGCACAATTCTTTGTTTACTCATCTATGGTACACTTAAGTATTTTCTTTTAATATATTTTAATTAAAGTGTTATACACTGCAGTACCGTACTGTAATTTTATTTATTAATTTATTAATTTTTAGTCATGAAAGATGCTTATTTTACCACAGAAATAATTATAATACAAAAAAATATAAATACCTATCGGCCGCAGAAACCCGCGATATTCTAAAGATTCCGCGATATAAATTTACATATATTAGTCAGAAAAATCCGCGATGAACTGAGGGCGTGACAGGCGAACCGCGATATGGCGAGGGATTGCTGTATTAGTTTTTCCACCTTGTTTTGCTTTCATATTCTTGCCCGTATGTATATGTTGTCTGATCAATAAGTATCCGTACTGTTGCCGTAGTAACGAAGCTAAAGCACCCAGGGTAAAGCCGCTTGGCACAGATTGAACTTGAACTTTGTTGTGCATGCGCACTAAGTTTTAACGTTCTAGTTCACTTCCGCTCTTTACAGCAGTGCTTGGAAATAATGTGTGTAGCGTGTGATCGTCGCATTGACTATGACAGAGAAAGTTGAGCAGAGAATCTGCATCAAATTTTGCCAAAAGCTTGGCGATACCTGCGCAGAGGCCTATGCGAAGATTTCGAAAAGTTTCCATCGTTCTACACACAACCAAGGAGATCTTGTGCAACTGAAACCCAAATGTCTTTTTGGTCAGCTGAAAGCAGTTTTGGCACAAACGTGGCAGACATGTGTCTCATACCCAAATCTTCAGTGATAATAGATTGAACTGAACCGTAACTAATCTGCACATCCTCTGATAACTCACGGATGGTGATTCAACGATTTCTTCTCACAGCTGCACGCATATCTGCGATGTTTTTCTCAGTTCTGCTGGTTGGAGGTCTCCCAGAACATTCGTCAATGTCGACATTTTTTCGGTCATCTTGGAAACGTTTGACCCACTCGTACACTTGCGTGCGGTTCATACATTCTTCTCTGTACACTTTCTGCCTCTTTGCGTAGGCCCCTGAACAGGTATCGATATATATATATATATATATATATATATATATATATATATATATATATATATATATATATGTATGTAGATATACATATGTACGCGCATACGTATAGGTAAATATATATAACACAATGTGAGAGTATGCGCGCGTGCGCGTATATATATATATATATATATATATATATATATATATATATATATATATAAAAGATAATAAGAGTGAAAAAACTACAGAAGGCTTGTGTTACATGGTTAAAGTATATATTTAAATTATGTCAGAAAAATGTTATAAAAATGTTAGAAAAATGTTAGAAAATCTTTTTGGTATATAAACATTGTATTTTGAGAAATAACCGGTTTCGTGTTGTCTTTTCAAATTTCTCTATTTCATTGTGTCGTGTTCGTTCCAGTCTGAGAAAGAAGAGTTCTAGATAGGGGGAGGTAATTAGGGATTTCTTCCGGTATAGGGGAGATAATCGAAATCTAGGAGGTGGTAGAATTTGATTAATTTACCATGGTTTTGTTCTATATTTTTCCCCCCTTTTTCTCAGTGAGGTGATGAATTTCCTTATTTAAATGTGTTAGCAATGGTTAAGTTTGGGTTTGTATTTTTGAATGAAAAAGGTTTCCTTATTTAATCTAATCTGTGTTGGTGTTTTAATGGTACATTGATAAAAAGGAAAGATTATAAATTGTGGTAGCATTTGTTTTGCGCATTTCTCAATATGATCACTAAAAGGTATCATTCGGTATTCTGGGTATGCAATCTGCTGGCGGTGCAGAGTGCATCTACGTCTGAGCGATAATCCTGTGGACCCTATGTAGTTCTCGTGGCAGCCCGAACATCTTATTACATAAATAAAATTTTCTGAGGCACAAGTAAAGTTAGATTTAACTTTGAATTTGTGTCCCTCTTTGAAGAGGAATTCTGAACCTTCTAGAATGTTTGGGCATGTTGCACAATTTGGTCGACCACATTTGTTTACTTTCGCATCTGTTGTTTCGGAAAATAATTTTGCCTTTGTGAGGATCTTTTTCAGTGATTTTGGTTGTTTGTGGCTTTTGATGATTTTGTGTGTGTGTAAAATTTCCTTTAATTTGGGGTCCTTATGTAGCATTGGTATGTTTTGGGTGATGATGGTGAAGGCTCCTTTGTTTCTGGGGTTGTATGTGGATATGTACGGCAGTATTTTCGGGGAATGTGTGTTGCTGTGTTTAACTTTTCTTAAGTTTTCTATGTTAATTTGTGATGCACGTCTGATTCCATCCTCTATGAGTTGAACTGGGTAGTGTCTGTCAATTAGTGTGTTTTTGAGTTCTTGTAGTCTGTAGTCTCTAGTATTTTGTTCTGACACTATTGTGCATATCCTTCTTGCAAGGTTGAAGGGGATGTTTGTCTTGGTGTGTCTTGGGTGGCATGAATCAAATAGTAGATATTGTTTGGCGTCTGTGGTTTTGTAAAATATGTCCGTTTCTATTTTTAGGTTTACTTTATATATATATATATATATATATATATATATATATATATATATATATATATATATATATATATATACATACATACATTGATACGAAAAAAGAAGACGAAGACAGGTGGTGCAGACAACAATCAAATGTATTAGTTTTACGCTCGGGAAGTGAAAAAATCTTTAACGTTTCGAACCTACGTTCTTCCACAGAAAGGAACACAGAAAGAAACGAGGAGAGAAAATAAAGAATGTGTAGTGGCTAGCGATCTATCATGGCGAATATGTTAGTTCTTCGTTGAAGTCGAGGGTCACCAATTGTAACGGTAATGGAATTGGTTTGTTAAAGTGTTGGTTGCCAGTGTGACGGTTTGTATTACGATATATGTTCGAGTCGGCAGTTAGCGATTGTACCGGGTGTTGTTGTTGCTGATGTGCAAGGTGAACGAAGAACAGTGATCGAAGTCGTAAAGAAATATTTACGACAGGTTCATATGTATAATTAGTAAATGGAAAAGCATGCGAAGTAAAAAAAAGTTAATTTCGGCCGGTATGTGTGTACACGTTCTTTTTTAGTAGTAAACCATAGATAGTGATAGCATGATGTAAGAGAAAAGAAAGTAAGCTAGTGAAAGTTATAGAGTCGAGGGTAGTTGTGTCTAATAGTTGGCTGGTTGTAACCTTCTTTCTCCTTCTGGCCGTTTGTCTTTAGTAGCTGTTTGCTTGTGGCCATGACTCTAGTCGTCTCCGTTCACTAACTAACTTTACTTTGCCAAATTCTAGTATTTATAACTATCCAAAACTAGTTAGAAAGATAGACATATTGTTGAGAACAATAGATTTCGTTGATGGTACCTGTTATCGCTATTCTAGCTTTTGGTGAAATAGAAGAGGTTAGAAGGGTCAAGTGGCAAAGACATTATTCTGCTTAGTGAAGGGATCTGGTTAATGTAACTGATGTCACTTACAGAAAAACTATTGTCTCACTGTGAGAAAAGCGCTGGTAAGTGAAATTTGGCGATCGAGGATCGAATCCACGCCATACCTGCATGAAGCCACTACATATATATATACATACACACACACACACACATATATTCTTACTGAGAAAGAGAGAGAGTGAGAGAGCGATAGACAGAGACACCATAGAAAAGAATAACATCATTCTGTTTTGCAATATTTTATTTTAAATCCATGAAATTCGAAGTCATCATGAGATGACGATCCCCACCTCACTCCCTCCTCTAACCTCTCAGTTACTATTGTTTCTATATTTTAAAACTTTTGTGACCTCTTCCGTCAATCAAGGTTTTCAGTTCTCGTTCGCTGTGAAGACGTTAGTTTTGTGTAAAAAATCTACTGTGGAAGAAAGGAACGTGATCGACGCGGGCTGATGACCCGCGCCTACCGGGAATTCCTCGTTCACGGGGTTGGTTCCAGGCCCATTAAATAAAACTCCAGTTGAGCACTAGGATCGATACAATCGACTTACTCCGAAATTGCTGGCCTTGTACCAAAATATGAAACCAATCTTTAATCCTGTAAAGGCGGAGAGATGGCAAAATCGTTAGCACGCCGAGGAAAACGCTTCGAGGCATTTCGTCCGTCTTTACGTTCTGAGATCAAATTTCGCTGAGGTCAACTTTGCTGTTTATCATTTCGGGGTCAATCAAATTAGTTCCAGTTGATCACTGAGATCGATGCAGTCGACTTATCCCTTCACAGAATTTGCTGGCCTTGTGCCAAAATTTGGAAACCAATATTTATATCTGCTACAAAATTCCAGATCAAAATTATCAATTATTGCATAGTTTTGTATATATTTGATATTTTTCATGATTATATCATTGACGTTAAAATCTTTGGGTCATTGGTCAAACATAGCAACATTAATATAATACGATATAGTATTAATATATAATAATAATAATAATAATAATAATTATATATATATATATATATATATATATATATATATATATATATATATATATATATATATATATATATATCTATCTATCTCTCTCTCTCTCTCTCTCTATATATATATATATATATATATAACATATGGTATAATTATAAACGGCAAATTTTAGCTAATTCTCTGCAGGCTGAAAAAATGATGAACATGTGTGTGTGTATATATAATATATATATATATATATATATATATATATATATATATATATATATATATATATATACATACATACATACATACATACATACATACAAGATTAGGTAACTAAATACTTCATTATCAAACTCTCCTGCATCGTCTTGAGTTGTAAATGTACTCTGTGACCTTCCCATTTTTAGATATTAAAGTTGAATCTGTATGATTGGTACAGTTCTGCGCATGGTGGTTTATAACTTCTGTGTCATGGATGTAACCAGAACATACGTCTCAAGAACATTTCACTTTTGATGGTTGTAAATAGAAAAAGAAAATGCTTAATGACGAAGACAATATTACGAAACGTCGCGAAAGCTTTTTGTTAACTTCTCACTCCAAATGGCTGAGAATTCGTTTAAAGTTAAACACCAGAGTTTGTTATAAAGATAAATATCAGATGTTGTTGTGAAAAGTCCCGAGCTGTGCTTTAAATGTAGAAAGTGCCTGAAAGAAAATGTGTTCTGCTTTTACACGCATACACAAACACGCCCATACACACATACACATGCGCATGCACGTACTCACGTACACGAGAACATAGGCACATACTCAAATACATAGTCAGACACAATAACGTAGCTGGCATGGGTGTCAATAAGTTTTATTATAGAGATATTTTATCTATCTATCTATCTATCTATCTATCTATCTATCTATCTATCTATCTATCTATCTGTCTGTCTGTCTGTCTAACTCTTAACTTTACTTACCCACCCATCTATCTATTTATAGGCACAAGCGCAGACGTGGTAAGATGTTCGCTTTTCAATCACGTGGTCCCGGGTTCTGTCCTACTTTGTGGCACCTTGGGCAAGTGTCATTCACTATAGACTCGGGCTGACCAAAGCTCTGTAAGTGGATTTGGGAGAAAGAAACCGAAAGAAGCTCGTCGTATATATATATATATATATATATATATATATATATATATATATTCTTTCTTTTTTCTTCTACTTGTTTCAGTCATTTGACTGCGGCCATGCCGGAGTACCGCCTTTAGTCGAACAAATCGACCCTAGGACTTATTATTTGTAAGCCTAGTACTTATTCTATCGGTCTCTTTTGCCGAACCGTTAATTTACGGGGACGTAAACACACCAGCATCGGTTGTCAAGCGATGGTCGGGGGACGAATAGACACAAGCAAACACACATACACACGCACGCACACACACACACACATACACACACATACACACACACACACACACACACACACACATATATATATATATATATATATATATATATATATATATATATATATATATATATATATATATATACATACATATATGAGTAGTATACATACACCGACATATATTTTGATTCGTATTAAACGGCATATGTGTAGTTATTATATTTTAATAGGTGTTGTGCCTGATGTCTTTAAGGGTATCACGAAAGGTCTGGTCGGAGACCCAACGTTCCGAGTTCTTTTACAGGGCTTAGAAAACCCGAATTGACCGCTGCAATAAATGCATGAATCTGAAAGGGGAATACGTTGAATAAAATCATAATTAACTGATCCACCTGTATTTTCCTTTACCCAAAGCCAGGAACTTTCCAGCACTCCGTCGTATCTGTAACTCTACTGTTCTATTAATTGGTTTATTACCTTGTTAAAAAAACTCGTTGTCTTTCCGTTGATTTCTTCATCATGTGCCCCGTTTGTAGGGGAGTATTTAAAGTCCGTTCTAAGTAGGAATTATACTGCAGAAGGCAGGGGCGTTTACAGAAGACGTTCTTGCCTTAATGTAACTGTATACATTTATTTGCATCTAGTCACATGATGGCTTTAGGAACTTTACGGTTCCAAACAAACCTCAAGGAGTTCACATTAAAATATGGCAAAAACTTGATAAAGATAAAACTGGAGCACAATCGTGTATCCAATACAATATGTCTAGAAGGCATCAAATAAACAATTTACTTTTCAAATTTAAAAGGGTCCCTGATCAAGCGAATAGTTTAGGATTCTAGCTCTCTCGTCCAAGCAAAGTTTGCATTGTCTGCTCCCATTGAGGTATGATCCAAGCTGTTTCAAGAACATCCTTTATCCTGTATGACTTTTTCTCTTTTTTTAAACGTCACATGTAGTTGGGCAAAGATGTGATGTTGCGCCTCTCTGGAATCCTAAAAGTGAACCTGTAATCACAACTTAAAGGAGACCTCCGTTGCTCCAATGTGTTTGCATGCAGACGGTGCGAATTTTGTTTGGTCGAGACGGCAAGTATCCTAAAAAATTCGCTTGACCCGGTGTCTTTCTTAAATTCCAAAAGCGAACTGTTTGGTTGTACCTCCAGGAGAGAAAATTCATGTTGAAGACATGGACTTGCTCGCTTGCTGACAAGTGAACGGAAATAATATATAAACGAACCATTTTCCGACACAACTGGAATCTCGCACAGAAGGGGTTTTTCAATTCTGAGATTTTCATTTCAGAGCCTTCCTTTCATGATCTTGCTGACCCATGTCTGTATTCTTACCGCCATTAGTAAAGAGGTTATATGTCTCTGGTCAGCTTGTCTGGTGTTTCGCCCATATTTCTATAAGCAATAATAGATGTGGCACCAATGTCAACATTCTGACCGGCCAGGCCATAACCAACGGCTACATATAATATATGCTGTGGAAATAATATATATCTACTCGACCATTTGCTTGGCCTTCTACTTATGTTTGTTCTTTGTTTAAATACTTACAACGCATATACATACATACGTACACACACACGCACGCACACACACATTCACTCACACACACACATATGGATTGATGTGTATATATTCAAATGCATATATATAGATATTTATTTATACTTATATCTATATATTTGAAGAAAGATTCTTTTAAATAAAAAATTGTTAATTATGTAAATATTTTCAAAATAACAAAATGACCCGAACATTTTCGAAGTAAGTTTTTTTTTATTGAGTTAAGCGTTTTTGATGTTTAAAGCTTTTTAGACACACGTGCGATGGAGTTATCCCCATAACACGTGTATTTGAAAAGCTGTAAACATTGAAGGCGCTTGCATAATACAAAAACGTCCAGTCCATCCATAAGGCTCACCTCAGTCTATTTTCGTAAGATATTTTCATATAACTTATAATTTCTAATTTAAAAGAAAATCTTTCTTCAAATGGTGTGACTGTATCAAGAATCCTTCTCAAAAACCGGTATTATATGCACACACACTCATTCACACATTTACTCATTATCATGCGCACACACACGCACACACACACAAGTGCGTACATAAGGCAGATATATATATAATACACGTAATCCAGTTCGAGATATGTTGTTGTAAATTTATTGCTGTCTCCAGTTGTACGAGAGGAAACATTTCGACTTTGCAACAAACAGGTAAGAAACATGATTCTGAAAGATATTCCAGTGAAAATATATATTAAATAGATAAATATAAAGTAAGTAGGTACAGCAATGATAATAAAATTAATAATAATAATAATAATAATAATAATAATAATAATAATAATAATAATAAATACAAATGAATGAATAAATTGTAGGAATGGGTGGGGTGCGGGGGCGGGAATTTCTTGTTCAGAGATGAAGAGTTCTTGTGGTGAGAGAGGGGGGGGGGGAGAGGGAGAGAGAAAGATTTGCAGAGAGAAAGTGAGTGGGAGAGATTTGCAGACAGTCGAAGAGAGAAAAGAAGAGAGAGAAGGGGAGAGAAGGAGAGAGAACAACAGCAAGAGAGAGAGAGAGAGAGAGAGAGCGACTGCGAGAGAGTGAGAGAGAGAGAGACTGTGGGAAAGAGCGCAACTGACAGAGATAGCAACTGAGAGAAAGACAGAGAGAGAGAGAAGAGAGAAGGAGAGAGCTAGAGGAAGAGAAGACGAAGGAGGGAAGTTGGGGCCAAAAGAGGGAACTGAAGGCGAGAACGGGGCGCAGGTGCGCATGAGGTGCGGGTGAGAGGCTAGAAAACATGAACAGGTAGTAGTAGTAATAGTAGTAGTAGTAGTAATAGTATAAGACTGGAAGGAGAAGAAGAGAGGAGGAGACACAAAAAGGAAAAGAAGAAAAATAGATCAGAGAAGTAGAAGAGAAAGAAGAAGAGGAGAAGGTGTGGAGGATGAGGAAGGAAGAGGAGAAGAAGAGAAAGAAGAGAAAGAAGAAAAAGAAGAGAAAGAAGAAGAAAAGAAGAGAAGGAAGAAGAAAAAGAAGAGAAAGAAGAAGAAAAAGAAGAGAAAGAAGAAGTATGAAACTGATGTAAAAACGAGAAGAATGAGGCGAAGAGCAAATGTAGATTGACAGACAAGACAAACAGACGGACAAACAGATAGACAGACAGACAAATAGAAAGGTAGATAGATAGACAGATAAAGACGTTGTAGTAGTAGTAGTAGTAGTAGTAGTAGTAGTAGTAGTAGTAGTAGTAGTAGTAGTAAAAAGGTAGAGGTACAAGAAAAAAGTAGAAATAGACAGCAGAGAAAGAAATGAGAGGACATATTTGTATATAAATGTGTGCGTATGGGAGAGTCTGTGTGCTTATAATGTATCAATGTTCACAGGACAGTGCCAGATACGAAATGTATATATATATATATACATACATACATACATACATACATACATACATACATATATATATATATATATATGTATGTATGTATGTATGTATGTATGTATATATATGTATATATATATATATGCATGCATGTGTATGTATATATGTATTCATATATGTATATATATATATGAATGTATATATATATATATATATACATACATACACACACATATATATGCATATATATTAATATACATATATATGTCCATATTCATATATATGTATATATATATATATATACATTCATACGTATATATACATTCATAAGTATATATATACATATACACACACACACACACACACACACATATATATATATATATATATATATATATATATATATATATATATATATATATATATATATATATATGTGTGTATGTGTTCATACATGCATGCATATATATATATATATATATATATATATATATATATATATATATTTATGCATGCACAATATATACATGTATATATGTATATATTTTTTGCACGTGTGTATTTGTCAG
>NC_142954.1:15692025-15717025 GCF_046866305.1 Octopus bimaculoides | reverse complement strand
ACATGGCTATGATGCACCCCCACTACTTCTGCTCATGATCAGAGATGCACATATCGTCAGCCACCAAGGGACATGCTCAACTGGTTAAGGTCAAACTGACAAACAAATCTGTGGTATTAAGCAGAATATTTGCTGTAGCCTATCTTTTATACCAACACAAAACAATGTACATGATAACACTTCCAATCAATTAAGATCAGAAGCCATGAAAGTCACTGCCTGGTACTGCATCAGGGCATTATTATTATTATTATTATTATTATTATTATTATTATTATTATTATTATTATTATTATTATTATTATTATTATTATTATTATTATTATTATTATTATTATTATTATTATTATTATTATTATTATTATTATTATTATTATTATTATTATTATTATTATTATTATTAAGGCGGCGAGCTGGCAGAATCGCTAGCACGCCGGGCAAAATGCTTAGCGATATTTCGTCTGCCGTTACGTTCTGAGCTCAAATTTCGCCGAGGTCGACTTTGCTGTTCATCCTTTCGGGGTCGATAAATTAAGTACCAGTTACGCACTGGGGATCGATGTAATCGACTTAATCCCTTTGTCTGTCCTTGTTTGTCTCCTCTATGTTTAGCCCCTTGTGGGCAATAAAGAAATAAGAATCGTTTGCACACCGGGCGTAATGCTTAGCGGCATTTTATCTACCGCAACCGTTACGTTTTGAGTTCAAATTTCGCCGAGGCCAACTTTGCTTTCATCCTTTCGGAGTCGATGAAATAAGTACCAGTGAAACACTGGGTCGATGTAATCGACTAGCCCCCTCCCCACAAAATGTCAAACCTTGTGTCTATAGTAGAACGGATTATTATATCTAACTTAACTTGTTGCTGGAGGTGTCATAAATGTACCAGCTGTTCACTTCACTGAACTAAAGGTAAAACATCCTTTTCAAGTGTCGAAGACTTTGTGGAGCCTTCGTGCACTCCCGAATGATGCAGCTTTCTGTATGTTCTCTACTTTCATTTTCTGCCTATCTTTCTCAACCATTTAAAAATTTCTTTGTCATTGTACCTAGAACACCAACAATTATTGGCACAATATACACTGTTTCCATTGACTATAGCTTTTTGATGTCTCTAGTCAATTTTTCTCCTTTTTCAATGGGAGCAAGCGATATCTATGAACTGACGCGACTTTTTCTCCTTTGTCTACCAGGACAATATCAGTTTTCCCGCTTCTATGATTACATTGGATTATGAAGTCCCAAGGTCTCTATCAATTTTTTCAACTACACACTTGGTTTAAGTTCACATCATATTTCTTGCCTTGTTACATAATTCCCAGTGAACCATTCCGGTGACATTGTCATTCATACCTTCCCTTGTATTCTTTCGGAGACAATTTGCTGCCTCCTCCTCCTCCTCCTCCTCCTTCTTCTTCTTCTTCTTCTTCTTCTTCTTCTTCTTCTTATTATTATTATTATTATTATTATTATTATTATTATTATTATTATTATTGTTCAGTAGTTTTATTTTTATAACGTACTTTCACTTCACTACCGAGCGCAGCTCTGTGCGCCTTGGGTATGTGCTGTGGTTTGCTGTGGTGCTCTTAGGGTTACTGTATTGAAAGTGTTTTGCGTAGAATCTGTGCAGTACCCAGTAGTGCAATTTTCTGTATGTTATATATATTTGTAAGTCCTGGTGTTTTTGTTATGTATTTGTCTGAATATTTTTTTATTATACCTAAGGCACCTACTATGATAGGAATTGTTTCTGTTTTTAGATTCCACATTCGAGTTATCTCTATTTCCAGGTCTTTGTATTTTGAAAGTTTTTCCATTTCTTTTAGAGAAACGTTGTCATCTGCTGGTATTGATACATCAATTAGAAAGCATTTTTTTTCTTCATGATCTTTGACAACTATATCTGGTCTATTTGCCTTAATTTCTCTATCTGTGTGTATTGGCATATCCCAGAGTATGGTTGCTTTCTCGTTTTCTGTGACCTTTTCTGGCGTGTGTTTATACCATCTTTTTTCTGTTGTTATTCCATAGTGTTGGCATAGCTTCCAGTGTATATAGGTCCCAGCTCTGTCGTGTCTGTGAATATATTCCTTCTTAGCCAGAACTGGGCAGCCAGAGATAATATGATTTATTGTTTCTTGTCCATCTCCACATATTCTACAGTTACTTGTTATATTTCTTTTCATTATGTGTTTTTGGTAATTTCTGGTGGGGAGGCTCTGGTCTTGTGCAGCAATTAAAAATCCTTCAGTCTCTGCTTTGAGTCCTGAGCTTCTCAGCCATTGCTGGGATTTTTCTCTGTCTATTTCTTTCGCATTTAGTTGAGCCCAGTATTTACCATGTAGGGGCTTTTCTTGCCATCGTTTTATCATGGTCCGTTGCTGTTCTAGTTTTAGTTTGGATTTCATTTGTTTTCTAGCTTTTGTTGTTTCTTCTTCTTCTTCTTCTTCTTCTTCTTCTTCTTCTTCTTCTTCTTCTTCTTCTTCTTCTTCTTCTTCTTCTTCTTCTTCTTCTTCTTCTTCTTCTTCTTCTTCTTCTTCTTCTTCTTCTTCTTCTTCTTCGTATTTGTTAGGTAGATTGATTTCTTGTTTGTATTTGTCAGCTTCCTTAAATACTGAAAACAGTTTTTTGTTTTGCTCGTGTTTTGTGGCTATTTGTATTAGTTTCCCTTGCTTCTGGAGTAGGTATTTTTGCAGTCCTATGGTGGTTATTTTATAATAGTTTTCTAGCTGTATAAGACCCCTGCCACCTTCTGTGCGTTGTATATATAGCCTTTCTATGTCAAATTTTGGGTGGTGCATCCTATATCCTGTCATTATTTTTCTTGTTTTCCTGTCTATTTTACATAGTTCGTTTAGTGTCCAGTTAAGGATGTTGTAGCTGTAGCTTATAACTGGGACAGCTAAAGTGTTGATACCCATTATCTTGTTTTTAGCATTGAGCTCTGTTTTTAGTATTGATCTAACTCGTCTATAGTACTCTTTCTTTATTTTTTTCTTTCATTTGTGTATGTTGTATCCTATCTAGTTCATTGACTCCTAAATACTTATATGGTTGGCTTTCGTCTAGTTCTCTTATTTCATTGGCTTTATCTAGTGTTATATTGCTACTTTTAACTAATTTTCCTCTTTTCAGGGTTGCTTTGGCACATTTTTCTAATCCGAATTCCATATCTATTTCCTTGGTAAAGCCGTGTACTGTCTGTAGTAGTGTTTCTAGCTCTTTGTCGTTTTTTGCAAATAATTTTAGGTCATCCATATATAGAAGGTGGCTGACTGTTTTTCCGTAGCATTTGTAACCGCATCCAGTTCTATTTAGCAATTCTGTTAAAGGTGTGAGTGCCAGGCAGAACAGGAGCGGAGAGAGCGTGTTTCCCTAGAATATTCCTCTTCTAATGGGGATGGCTTTCGTTTTCACAAGTCCCTCTTTTGTTTGGAGCTGTAGCACTGTCTGCCATTTGTTCATTGAGTGCTCTATGTATTTTATGATAATTGGTGCCACCTTGTTTATGGCTAATGTTTCCAGAATCCACGTATGGGGAACACTGTCGAAAGCCTTTTGGTAGTCCACCCAGGCCATACTGAGGCCTTTCTTCTTTCTGCGGCTGTCTTCAGTTATGGCTTTATTGATCAATAATTGATCTTTACAGCCGTATGAGCCCTTGCAGCATCCCTTCTGCTCTTCTGGAAACAGGTTGTTATTTTCCAGGTGTTTACTCAATCTCTGCGATATTATTGCAGTAAAGGCTTTGTAGATCGTAGGGAGACAGGTTATAGGTCTATAGTTTTGTGGTTTCTCCGTTTCCGTGGATTTGAGGATTAAGATGGTTTTCCCTTTTGTGAGCCATTCAGGCATTGTCTCTGGATCTGCTAGTATGTTGTTAAAGTTTTCTGCCAGCTTTTTATGTATTCCTGGCAGGTGTTTTAACCAGAAATTGGGGATCTTGTCGTGTCCAGGTGCCTTCCAGTTGCTTAGTCTTTGCAGTGTCTGGGTGACCTCTTCAGTTGTTATAGGGGCCCAGAGTTGCTCAGGTGCTAAGTTCGTTGTTTTAATGGTCCTTTTCTGGGGTTGTTGCTTCACCGACCATATTTGTTTCCAGAATTTCTCTAGCTCTTCTGCTGTTGGTGCTGCAGTAATGTCTATTTTATTTTTACCCAGTTCTTGGTAGAGTTTTTTGGGGTTGGATTTGAACTGTTTGTTTTGTTCAAAGAAACGTTGGCGTTTCTCATACCGGCGGATCCTTTGTGCTTTGGCAAGGATGTCTTGCTTTAGTTTTTCATTTGCCTCAGGTAAGTCTTTTTCTGTAATGCTGTATTTGTACAGTATTTTTGTTTTCTTCTTGTTACTTAGTAGTGTTGATTGTTTACTAATTTCGTCGAGAATCGATAAATCTTTTCTCTTTTTTTAAATTTTGTTCTGGATGTTATTTATCCATAAGGTCTGTTTGGGTGGTAGAACTCCTGTTCGGATGGGCCTGAGTGAGTATCCTGCTTCTTTTGTGGCTGCAGTGGCTGCCGCATATATTATGTCATTTAGCTCAGTGAAATTGCCTGTTGTTTCTGTGGTTGTTAGTTCCGTGACGGCCAGGTTTATGCTATTTATTATTGATGTTGTTTTATTGTCTATTTTGATTTTTGGGAGATATAATCTGTGGTCCATTCTAAGATCTGTGGTTTTCAGTTCTTTGGTTATTTTCATTTTCATAGTATCGTAATTATTAGGTTTCCCTTCGTTATTTCCAGGCTTTATATTTGTTTTGCCTTCCTTTTCATTCATATGTTTGTCTGTGGTGTTCTGGATTGGTGCTTTTTGTACACTATTATACATCTCTACGGTCTGGGTTTGTTGTTTTTTGTTTACTTCGTTTTTGCCGGAAATGTTACGTTTGTCCTCGTGTTTTGCTATCTCAGTGTTTATATTATTATTTGGCATTGCTGTGTGACTACTATCTAGATTTTCCTGATGTATTTTTTCTTTCAATTGTTCTATTTCTATTTCTGATATTTTTTTTGCTTTTAGAATATATCTTCTTATGTTAGCTAGTTTTTTAGGGTTCATTGTTTTATCGAGGTCTATATTTACATTATTTTTCTTCCATATTTTATATGTATGTGTTGTTGCGTTTTCGTTTTTTGGGTAGAGCACTGCTGTGAAATAGGCGTGTAGGATCGAAATGTGTTCCTCACGTGTCCATTTATGCCGTTTTGGTTTTGTTTGCGGGACATGAGGAACAACGTCCGGCCCTTTATTTTGACGGTCATCGTTTTCGTAGGGTACCGGTTCGTTTATTTCTGTTGTTAGATTGTTTTGCACGTTCATATTTTCGTACTTTTTTCGTAACAAGCTTACAGTACGTACTTTTTGGTTGTTATTCTTGGGTGGAATAATACCGGTGTTATTTAATCTGTTTGTAATTTTTTTGTACATGGTGTTTTGGGGTTCGAAGATGGTCTGATTTTGATGTAACACGTGTGTTTACGATCATTGTGCGGGTAGTGGAGGTATCAAGTTAAAATACATCATTATATTTGGAAAAATAGAGATAAATTTCAATGAGTATTACTTACTCGGATATAGTCCAACCCTTTGTCAGCTATTATTTGTACATGGTGTTTGGGTTTGGAGATGGTCTGAATTTTGATGTAACACGTGTGTTTACGATCGCTGTTCGGGTAGTGGAGGTATCAAGTTAAAATACATCATTATATTTGGAAAAATAGAAATAAATTTCAATGAGTATTACTTACTCGGGTATAGTCCAACCCTTTGTCAGTATTATTATTATTATTATTATTATTATTATTATTATTATTATTATTATTATTATTATTATTATTGTTCAGTAGTTTTATTTTTATAACGTGCTTTCACTTCACTACCGAGCGCAGCTCTGTGTGCCTTGGGTATGTGCTGTGGTTTGCTGTGATGCTCTTATGGTTACTGTATTGAAAGTGTTTTGTGTAGGATGTGTGCAGTGCCCAGTAGTGCAATTTTCTGTATGTTATATATATTTGTAAGTTCTGGTGTTTTTGTTATGTATTTGTCTGAATATTTTTTTATTATACCTAAGGCACCTACTATGATAGGAATTGTTTCTGTTTTTAGATTCCACATTCGAGTTACCTCTATTTCCGGGTCTTTGTATTTTGAAAGTTTCTCCATTTCTTTTAGGGAAACGTTGTCATCTGCTGGTATTGTTACATCAATTAGAAAGCATTTTTTTTCTTCATGATCTTTGACAACTATATCTGGTCTATTTGCCTTAATTTCTCTATCTGTGTGTATTGGCATATCCCAGAGTGTGGTTGCTTTCTCGTTTTCTGTGACCTTTTCTGGCATATGTTTATACCATCTACAGTACTGGGGGTCGATGTAATCGACTAGTATCCTCCTTCATTATTTCAGGCCTTGTGTCTTTCGTAGAAAGAATCATCATCATTATCATCATCATCATCATCATCATTATTATCATCATCATCATCATCATCATTATTATTATCATTGTTATTATTATTATTATTATTATTATTATTATTATTCAGTAGTTTTATTTTTATAACGTGCTTTCACTTCACTACCGAGCGCAGCTCTGTGCGCCTTGGGTATGTGCTGTGGTTTGCTGTGGTGCTCTTATGTTTACTGTATTGAAAGTGTTTTGCGTAGAATGTGTGCAGTACCCAGTAGTGCAATTTTCTGTATGTTATATATATTTGTAAGTCCTGGTGTTTTTGTTATGTATTTGTCTGAATATTTTTTTATTATACCTAAGGCACCTACTATGATAGGAATTGTTTCTGTTTTTAGATTCCACATTCGAGTTATCTCTATTTCCAGGTCTTTGTATTTTGAAAGTTTTTCCATTTCTTTTAGAGAAACGTTGTCATCTGCTGGTATTGAAACATCAATTAGAAGGCATTTTTTTCCTTCATGATCTTTGACAACTATATCTGGTCTATTTGCCTTAATTTCTCTATCTGTGTGTATTGGCATATCCCAGAGTATGGTTGCTTTCTCGTTTTCTGTGACCTTTTCTGGCGTGTGTTTATACCATCTTTTTTCTGTTGCTATTCCATAATGTTGGCATAGCTTCCAGTGTATATAGGTCCCAGCTCTGTCGTGTCTGTGAATATATTTCTTCTTAGCCAGGACTGGGCAGCCAGAGATAATATGATTTATTGTTTCTTGTCGATCTCCACATATTCTACAGTTACTTGTTATATTTCTTTTCATTATGTGTTTTTGGTAATTTCTGGTGGGGAGGCTTTGGTCTTGTGCAGCAATTAAAAATCCTTCAGTCTCTGCTTTGAGTCCTGAGCTTCTCAGCCATTGCTGGGATTTTTCTCTGTCTATTTCTTTCGCATTTAGTTTAGCCCAGTATTTACCATGTAGGGGCTTTTCTTGCCATCGTTTTATCATGGTCCGTTGCTGTTCTAGTTTTAGTTTGGATTTCATTTGTTTTATAGCTTTTGTTGTTTCTTCTTCTTCTTCTTCGTATTTGTTAGGTAGATTGATTTCTTGTTTGTATTTGTCAGCTTCCTTAAATACTGAAAACAGTTTTTTGTTTTGCTCGTGTTTTGTGGCTATTTGTATTAGTTCCCCTTGCTTCTGGAGTAGGTATTTTTGCAGTCCTATGGTGGTTATTTTATAATAGTTTTCTAGCTGTATAAGACCCCTGCCACCTTCTGTGCGTTGTATATATAGCCTTTCTATGTCAGATTTTGGGTGGTGCATCCTATATCCTGTCATTATTTTTCTTGTTTTCCTGTCTATTTTACATAGTTCGTTTAGTGTCCAGTTAAGGATGTTGTAGCTGTAGCTTATAACTGGGACAGCTAAAGTGTTGATACCCATTATCTTGTTTTTAGCATTGAGCTCTGTTTTTAGTATTGATCTAACTCGTCTATAGTACTCTTTCTTTATTTTTTCTTTCATTTGTGTATGTTGTATCCTATCTAGTTCATTGACTCCTAAATACTTATATGGTTGGCTTTCGTCTAGTTCTCTTATTTCATTGGCTTTATCTAGTGTTATATTGCTACTTTTAACTAATTTTCCTCTTTTCAGGGTTGCTTTGGCACATTTTTCTAATCCGAATTTCATTTCTATGTCCTTGGTAAAGCCGTGTACTGTCTGTAGTAGTGTTTCTAGCTCTTTGTCGTTTTTTGCATATAATTTTAGGTCATCCATATATAGAAGGTGGCTGACTGTTTTTCCATAGCATTTGTAACCGCATCCAGTTCTATTTAGCAATTCTGTTAAAGGTGTGAGTGCCAGGCAGAACAGGAGTGGAGAGAGCGTGTCTCCCTGGAATATTCCTCTTCTAATGGGGATGGCTTTCGTTTTCACAAGTCCCTCTTTTGTTTGGAGCTGTAGCACTGTCTGCCATTTGTTCATTGAGTGCTCTATGTATTTTATGATAATTGGTGCCACCTTGTTTATGGCTAATGTTTCCAGAATCCACGTATGGGGAACACTGTCGAAAGCCTTTTGGTAGTCCACCCAGGCCATACTGAGGCCTTTCTTCTTTCTGCGGCTGTCTTCAGTTATGGCTTTATTGATCAATAATTGATCTTTACATTATTATTATTATTATTATTATTATTATTATTGCAAAGGGGAAAAAGGAAATGCTCTCTCCTCGTGAATTTGTGAAGAAGTCGGTGACTAAAGCAAAATATAGTTAAGATTAATGCAACAAGTCTAAGCATACACCTGTATATTGGAAGACAACAGTAGGACGTGGTCTTGTACCCTTGGTGATCAGGGTGATTCTGGATCTGTGGTGTTCTTTGACTGGCCATTATTATTAAGTTGGAAAGCTGGCAGTATCTTTAGCGCGTCGGACAAAATGCTTAGCATCGAGGTCGACTTTGCTTCTCATCTTTTTTCAGGGCCAATAAAAACAAGTACCTGTTGATCACTGGGTCGATGTAATCGACTTACTCCTCTCTTAAAATTGCTGGCCTTGTGCCAAAATTGGAAACCATCATCGTCATCGTTGTCATCATCATCATCATCATCATCATCATCATCATCATCATCACCACCACCACCACCACCACCACCACCACCACCACCATCATCATCATCATCATCATCATCATTAGCTGGGCCTAGAGCAAAGGGCAGTACCCATGTTATTTGGTGGGATTGATGTCATTAATGTTTCTGGTGACCCTTTGTAAGTCAACACCTGAGGGGAAAACATGATGTGGCGAACAATTTCAGAGGATGACACTCTGGGGAGGAAGAATTGGGCATAGTGATTAGTGTGGAGCGAGGGAGTGGAGGGGATTAGACACAAGGGTAATGGGAGGAGGAGAGACGAGTGGATCGTGAATGCCCAGTTAGCTGGCATTATAGTAGTGATATAGAGAAGGCTACGAGAGGAGACACCATCCATTCGGGCGAGAGGCTGGAATGAATCTGGGGGTGAATTTATGCTAATGAATTGGGTGTCCCTTTTCTGGATGCTATCTAGAATATCTGTGTTCAGCAGCAGGAGCAGTACTGTCCCGAATGTGATCCGAAGTGTTTTGCTTCGCTATCAGTATTTTGGATTTTCACCAGGTGAATACGTGGAACTTCTATGTACAGAGGTAAAAATATATTTTCGTGTCTCGTTTTCCCTATTTAGGAGAAAAGAATAATTTGCAAAAAAAAAAAAAGGAAGAAAAAAAGAGAAAAACAGAAAATTCTTCGCCTCGTAAATAGTATAGTTTCCTGAAAGCTTCTCCAAAACAAGAACAAAAACAAACAATTTTTACGAACAGAAAATAGAAAAAAGAAAGAAAGCAAATTTAATTTCTCAGGAGATTACATGTATTGCACAAGAAGAAACAATTTTTTTCTGACTGAAAAATAATCTTATTTTGAACAATTTTAACGGCACAAATAACGGTACCTACACTCGCACACATTTTGCTAATCGAAAGAATAGGTAAGAAAAGTTGATTAGAGCGATAAATAAGATAATTTCAGCTTTTCTCTCGCTAATGAATCCTTCAGTAAATAGACATTAGACATGAATTACTAAAGGGGAAAAAGTCTGCTTGGTAGGGCTATATAACAAGGGAAGATGCATCTCTAATACAGTCTCTTATACAACTAACATATCTCTGTCTCCCGAAAGCCCACAGGAGTCTACCTGACGTCCGTGATTTCGGCAGAAAACATATGAGAGCTTGATTGAGGATCAGTTTCTGTTTCGGAGCGATAGATTTGACTCATCGCACGTTAAACACCACCATTTGGCCTTCGGTGCCTTTAGTGAAGTTTACTCTATTGCAAGTATTCTAGCCATATCTCCATCCTGGGGACAACTTCCTTTGTTCTCATCAGTCACAGAATCTCTGCCAAGTACGTCATAGGTGATGCCATAATTCACCCGACAGACCCATAATCAAAATTTTGTAAAAATTGTCTATTTGAAAGCTAAGTGCCTAAGTTAAAGAGACGGTGCCCATGAACAAATACGAACTTACAATCTCTGTTAACTCAGCCATCTGTTCTCTCACAGCACAATCTTGTCTGTAAAATACAGTTCAGTGCAACCGTAACAGCATCAGATTTACCAAAGAGCACATTAATCTGTAGACCAAGCTCTGTCGTTCAGTGCAATTTCAGTAGAGCAGATATCTGTACAATGTATTCCAACGGTGACCAAACTGTGGCTCACAAGGTTCATGCATTTCTTTAAATGACTATATCTGGTTCCTGAGGTAAACATAGGGATTTCCCCCATGTTTAAAACCTCGTTTTAAACATAGGGGAAATCCGTGCAGTGATGCTAAACGTATGTTTATTTGAAGTACATATTTAAAACTTATTTACAAATGTATTTTTACAGCATAAGACACCAACTCAGAACTACGAGGAATATACACAGCAATTAAATCGGACAATAAACACTGCAGTGCGACATAGACAACAGTCTACAGTGTAGATCAAACGCTACATGTGGATCGATCTCTACACTACAATCTAGATCAAACGCTACAGTACAGTGTAGAGCAATGTCTACAGTACAGTGAAAAAAAACCCAAACACTACAGTACAGAAAAAATTTACAGGTCTAGTCACTACATTATTATACAGACTAATTAGACAAGGGTGTAGAGTAGATGCTTCAGTTTGGTGTATACAAAATATTACACTGCAGTGTAAACACTACAGGATAGTTTAACTAAATACTACAGGAAAGTGTAGACGGAACATTACAGGACAGTGTAGACTTAACTCTACCATACAGTGAAGACAAAACACAGCAGTGTAGACCAAATATTACTGTACAGTATAGACCAGAGTACAGTGTATGCTAAATACTACAGTACAGTGAAAACTAAAGACTACAGTACAGTATAAACTAAATGCTTGAGTACAATGTAGCCTAACGATTGCAGCAATACTGTGTAGCACCGTGGATGATAACCGCTTTAGTACAGTGAAGCCTAAGCATCAAAGTACAGTGAAGAAGAAACACAACAGTACAGTGTAGATCAAACGTTATTGCATACTGTACCGTAAACAATAGTGTACAGTGTAAAGAAAAAGCCTACAGTACAGTATAGCGTAATCCCTACAGTACAGTGTAGACTAAATATTACTGCAGAGCAGACACTACTGTACACCACAGACTAGACACTATGGTAAATTTTAACGTAGTCAAGATACTACATTATGATGTAGGTTAAGCGTTATAGTAGAGCGCATGGTTTGCCGAGAGGTTAGGGTGTTAGACTCAGGATTGTGGTTTCGATTCCCAGACTAAGCGGTGCGTTGCCACAGTCTACTGAGCTGTAAATGAGTAACCATGCGACGGACTGACACCCCATTCAGGCTGTGATTTCGGTCACTTATACGCCATGGTAAATGGGTAACAAAGTAACCGGTCCTGGATCTTAGGCTTCGGGAAATTAATGTCCAGGAGACTTGCCATAGTAAACACTACATTGCTGAACAGCGATTACCGTACAGTAATCTGACGATTAACTGCGATTATTTTTGATTACATTACGATATCGACTCTTAGAACACATAGCACCGATTACCCGATTTCCATGGCGCCTGTCCGTCGAAGGGTGAACTCTCCATCTTTTGTTGGAAATCATTTACAGCTGAGTGGACTGGAGCAACATCCCCGTTTCGGGAATCGAACCCACGATATTACGATCATGAGTGTAACACACCTAACCGTTAGGCCATGCGCCTTCACTATTAACTATAGGCTGTATTTTATGCAACAGAATCTAAACTACACACAACAGTACAGTGCAGATTACATACAGTGTAGTAGAGACTAAACAGTGCAGCACAGTCAAAACACTAGAGGGCAGCCTAAACACTATGTTCCAATGTTGATTAAACAATAGTGAAATAGTGAGTACAAAGTGATTATATACAGTAAAATGTGGCTTGATACTACAATACAGTATGTACACACACACAAGCATATATATATATATATATATATATATATATATATATATATATATACCGGAGTAAGCACATGAAATGTGCAACAAGGTGGAAAAAAGAGTACTCAAATACCAGAGGTAGAGTAATATGCTTTATTTATTTAAAAGCAGCAGAAATATAACAAAAAAAACCGTTACTCTGAGTTAACTCAGAGTAACGGTTTTTTTGTTATATTTCTGCTGCTTTTAAATAAATAAAGTATATATATATATATATATATATATATATATAATATGTGACAATTATTCGGTAGTCATGATAAAACTCCGAGTTTCAGATGTCGGGGCGGAAACCCACGCTGTCATCTCTTCAGCTATCTGGCCATCGAAAATTGTCACATATTATTTACAGATAAATTCCTCTATTTACATAATATCCACGTCTCTTTCTTTTTTTTGTTGTCTTACCTTTTCTATCAATATATATATATATATATATATATATATATATATATATATACATTATATATATATATATATATATATATATATATATATATATATATATATATATATATATATATATATATATATATATATATATTATGAATATTAACCTAACTCATTAGTTTAATTACAAATCTTAATGGAAAACTTTTGCTATACCCCTGGTTGAAATTTGGTGGCATTGGGTGTGGCAACAAACCCAATACAACAAACACCATACGCCACTAATATATATTGGGTTGTCTGGAAAGTTCGTGCCGAATTTTAAAGGAAAGAAAACGGTCAATAAATACTTGCCATTACATTTTTAATCAACCAAATATGAACCATTTTGTTGCACAATGCGTCTCCATCTTTCCTTTAACTTGAAAATACCCTCTTCCCAGAAATGAGGTGGTTTCATGTCAAATAAGTCGAAAGGTAAGCTACTATAAATCGGCACGAACTTTCCGGACAACCTAATATATATATATATATATATATATATATATATATATATATATATATATATATATATATATATATATTATAATAGACACAATACATGTTTTTATATGCTACTAATAGTTTCTTGCGCTGAGAACATGCCAGGTAATGTATTCTTTTCTTTTCTACTCTAAGCACAAAGTCCGAAATTTTGGGGGAGGAGGACAGTCGATTGGATCGACCCTAGTACCTAACTGGTACTTAATTTATCGACCCCAAAAGGATGAAAAGCGAAGTCGACCTCAGCGGAATTTGAACTCAGAACGTAAAGACAGACGAAATACCGCGGAGCATTTAGTCCGGCATGCTAGCGTTTCTGCCAGCTCGCCGCTTTATGCCAGACACTGTATTATAATACGTCTGACTTCTCGGCAGAATCATCACCAAAGGCGGTGAGCTGGCAGAAACGTTAGCACGCCGGACGAAATGCTTAGCGGTATTTCGTCTGCTGCTACGTTCTGAGTTCAAATTCCGTCGAGGTCGACTTTGCCTTTCATCCTTTCGGGGTCGATTAAATAAGTACGAGTTACGCACTGGGGTCGATATAATCGACTTAATCCGTTTGTCTGTCCTTGTTTGTCCCGTCTGTGTGTAGCCCCTTGTGGGCAGTAAAGAAATAAGAATCATCAGGCATGGTCTCAGCACAAGAAACTATTAGTAGCACATAAAAAACATGTATTGTGTCTATTAAATACTATTAATCTCTCACCAGATGGGGTACTTTTTTTTGTTGATCTTACCATCACGGAACAATACATTATATATATATGCACAGCGTTAATATTAAGCTCTACTGTAAGACTTTTCACTTCAGTTCAATGTAGACTAAATAATTACGTACAATATTGACTAACTACTGCAATACCGCATAGAATAACTGCTATTAGTTTAATATAACAGTACACAGTATAGACTTAATTCTAAAGGTAAGTGTAGAATATGCTGTACAGTAGGCAGCATATTATACATGGAACAAGGTAGACAGTGTACTCATTACAATGGGTAGATATAACACTGCAAATAAATAGTGTAGATAAAACACTGCAAAATAGGGTAGACTTACAAGTACGCTATACAAGTGTAGACTTTAATTTGCAGTGTACTGTGTAGGTTCAATAGAAGAGTTTAGATTGTATAATATGCTACGATGGGGTGCTGAAAAGATTCTGGTTTTGAGGGTACCGCGAAAGGCGTGGTTGGAGGCCTGACTTTCCGAGTTCTTTTTCAAAGCTTAGAAAAACTGAAGGACTGCTGTAATAAATGTGTGAATCTGAGAGGGGAATATGTCGGATAAAATCATAATTAACAGATCTTTCTGTATTTTCTTTTACTCAAAGTCAGGAGCTTTTCAGCACACCCTGGTATATTGTAGACTATATTACACGTTGTAGAACAAGCTCTGCTATATAATACTGGGATGGCTCTACACTATAAGTGTAGAGTATATATGTGTTGGTTATATATTATAGTATACGCTGAAGATTCTACAACATAGTTTATACTGGTACTCCGTCAGTTACGACAACGAGGTTTCCAGTTGATCCGATCAACGGAACAGCCTGCTTGTGAAATTAACGTGCACGTGACTGAGCACTCCACAGACACGTGTACTCTTAACGTAGTTCTCGGGGAGATTCAGCGTGACACAAAATGTGACAAGGCTGGCTCTTTTGAAATGCAGGTACTACTCATTTTTGCCAGCTGAGTGAACTGAAGCAACGTGGAATAAAGTATCTTGCTTAATAAGGACACTACGCGCTGCCGGGAATCGAACTCACTACCTTACGTTCGCCAGCCGAATACCCTAACAACCAAGTCACGCGCCTTCACTAGTTTATACTAATCACAACAGAACAGTGTAAATCACATACAATACAGTTTAGACTATACAATACAGTGGAGACTAAATACTACAGTATAGACAATAGACTATACAATACAGTGGAGACTAAATACTACAGTATAGACAATAGACTATACAATACAATACAGTGTGGACTATATGCTACCGTTCAGTGTAGATTACACAATGTAATATAAACTAAATACTACAGTACAGTGTAAATCATACGATACATATATATTCCATATATATATATATATATATATATATATATATATATATATATATATATATATATATATGCATACACACTAAAGAAGGTTGTTGTGTAAGGCCGGAACAATGGGAGAAGGTACGAAGTAATCTACAAAAGGAAAAGAAAACAAAACAAAGTTGCAGTTTTACCTTGTATTTCTATATTTCGTGGTAAAAAACTCTTCTTCAGGACATTTGGAAAAAGTGGATGTGACACATCTCAACAACGACTTTTTCCAACAACCGTTCCCCCCCCCCCCACCCAAATGTCCTGAAGGAGGGACTCTTCACCCCGAAATATCGAAATACAAAGTAAAACTGCAACTTTGTTCTGTTTTCTTTTCCTTTTGTAGTTTGCTTGGTACCTTCTCGCACTGTTCCGGCTTTGCACAACAAACTTTTTTAAAGTTGTACCACACAACGTTTCGCCAAAACTACCTCATATATATTAATATACTATCGTTCAAACAGACTAATCAAAAGTGCAATGAAGTGTCGAGGAAATATGTGGTGGTGGTACATTGCGAGCAGGTAAATAGGTAGGTAGGTAGGTAAGAACAGGTACATTGCAGGCAGGTGTGCAGTAGTGACCAACTCACCGTCGTGGTACCGCGTGTGGTAGGATCTGTAACTACCGCCATAGCTATTGTACCTTCTCGAGTAGCGATGGTTACGGTATGTGTTTTCAGGGGTGTGCTGGAGCACGCTGAAAGCTAAACACAGCGAACACTATTCCAGTGACGAACATTTACTTCGACTTCATTACAAACATTATTATTATTATTATTATTATTATTATTATTATTATTATTATTATTATGTTGTTGTTGTTGTTGTTGATGTTGTTATTGTTGTTGTTGTAGTTGTTATTATTGTTATCGTTATTATTATCTTCATCGTTAGCACGTTAGCGGTATTTCGCCTGTCGCTACGTTCTGAGTTCCAATTCCGCCGAGGTTGACTTTGTCTTTCATCCTTTCGGAGTCGATAGATTAAGTACCAGTGAAACACTTGGGGTCGATGTAATCGACTAGTCCCCTCCCCCACAAATTTCAGGCCTTGTGCCTATAGTAGAAAGGATTATTATTATTACTGAATGAGAGAACTGTGTATGCCATCAAAGTGACACTGGGGTACAAATATACGAAACCCAATATACCAACCATGACTACCCGTATGACAAGGGTACATTAGGTACATGCATCACAACCAGCACATGACTTTGCAAGTGGTACCCAGTTAGAATTTTCTTCGGGGTGAGTAGCCCATCCCGATCAAATGTTCTTTGAATAAGATTTGTTTAAGGACGTCGAATGAAACACCCATATTTCCAGAGGTGAATTGTTCAAACCTCAAAGAATTCCTCTCAACACATGGCTATGATGTTCCCACACTACTTCTGCTCGGGATCAGAAATGTACATATTGTCAGCCATTAGGGGACTTGCTCAACTGGTTAGGGTCCAACAACTGACAAGCAAATCTGCGGTTTTGAGGAGAATATTTTTCTGTAGCCCATCTTTTACATCAACACAAAACATGTCCTTGCAATCAGTTAAGATCAGAAGCCATGTGAGCCTCTGCCTGGTACTACATCAGGGCATTTATTATTATTATTATTATTATTATTATTATTATTATTATTATTATTATTATTATTATTATTTTATGTTTGCCTTTTGTTTTGCATTTGTACAAGTTGGATCCAAATCTCACCCAGAGACCTCAAGAGACAAGTTAGAAGTTCATGTAGGTGTTATGCCTAGGGTACCATATATTTGGATTTGTACATAGTGTTGTTCTAGAGAATGTTTAAGAAACCATAAGAAAATTATGTGTTTGTTTTAAAATTTGAGATCACATAGACAGTATTTTACGTAGGATATGGGCAGTTCCCATGAGCACTATCTTTTGAACTTCAGCCATTTTGGGGTTTCCTGGTATCTGAGCCAGGTTTCGCTGTCATTCCCAGGGCACCTATGACAATAGATATTGTTTTCGTCTTCAGATTCCACATTTTGCTAATTTCTATTTCAAGATCTTTATATTTGCTCAGTTTTTGGTAGGTCTTGACAGATACGTTTATATCGATTGGGACAGTCATATCAATGAGGAGGCATGATTTTTGTCTGAAGTCTTTCAGTATGATGTCTGGCCTATTTGCGTCTATCTTTCTGTCAGTTTGAATGGTGAAGTTCCAATTATTATTATTATTATTATTATTATTATTATTATTATTATTATTATTATTATTATTATTATTATTACTACTATCGTTATTATTATTATTATTATTATTATTATTATTATTATTATTATTATTATTATTATTATTATTATTATTATTATTGTTCAGTAGTTTTATTTTTATAACGTGCTTTCACTTCACTACCGAGCGCAGCTCTGTGTGCCTTGGGTATGTGCTGTGGTTTGCTGTGGTGCTCTTATGTTTACTGTATTGAAAGTGTTTTGCGTAGAATGTGTGCAGTACCCAGTAGTGCAATTTTCTGTATGTTATATATATTTGTAAGTCCTGGTGTTTTTGTTATGTATTTGTCTGAATATTTTTTTTATTATACCTAAGGCACCTACTATGATAGGAATTGTTTCTGTTTTTAGATTCCTTATTCGAATTATCTCTATTTCCAGGTCTTTGTATTTTGAAAGTTTTTCCATTTCTTTTATAGAAACGTTGTCATCTGCTGGTATTGATACATCAATTAGAAAGCATTTTTTTTCTTCATGATCTTTGACAACTATATCTGGTCTATTTGCCTTAATTTCTCTATCTGTGTGTATTGGCATATCCCAGAGTATGGTTGCTTTCTCGTTTTCTGTGACCTTTTCTGGCGTGTGTTTATACCATCTTTTTTCTGTTGTTATTCCATAGTGTTGGCATAGCTTCCAGTGTATATAGGTCCCAGCTTTGTCGTGTCTGTGAATATATTCCTTCTTAGCCAGGACTGGGCAACCAGAGATAATATGATTTATTGTTTCTTGTCCATCTCCACATATTCTACAGTTACTTGTTATATTTCTTTTCATTATGTGTTTTTGGTAATTTCTGGTGGGGAGGCTTTGGTCTTGTGCAGCAATTAAAAATCCTTCAGTCTCTGCTTTGAGTCCTGAGCTTCTCAGCCATTGCTGGGATTTTTCTCTGTCTATTTCTTTCGCATTTAGTTTAGCCCAGTATTTACCATGTAGGGGCTTTTCTTGCCATCGTTTTATCATGGTCCGTTGCTGTTCTAGTTTTAGTTTAGATTTCATTTGTTTTCTAGCTTTTGTTATTTCTTCTTCTTCTTCTTCTTCTTCTTCTTCTTCTTCTTCTTCTTCTTCTTCTTCTTCTTCTTCTTCTTCTTCTTCTTCTTCTTCTTCTTCTTCTTCTTCTTCTTCTTCTTCTTCTTCTTCTTCTTCTTCTTCTTCTTCTTCTTTAGGAGGTAGATTGATTTCTTGTTTGTATTTGTCAGCTTCCTTAAATACTGAAAACAGTTTTTTGTTTTGCTCGTGTTTTGTGGCTATTTGTATTAGTTTCCCTTGCTTCTGGAGTAGGTATTTTTGAAGTCCTATGGTGGTTATTTTATAATAGTTTTCTAGCTTCTGTGCGTTGTATATATAGCCTTTCTATGTCAGATTTTGGGTGGTGCAACCTATATCCTGTCATTATTTTTCTTGTTTTCCTGTCTATTTTACATAGTTCGTTTAGTGTCCAGTTAAGGATGTTGTAGCTGTAGCTTATAACTGGGACAGCTAAAGTGTTGATACCCATTATCTTGTTTTTAGCATTGAGCTCTGTTTTTAGTATTGATCTAACTCGTCTATAGTACTCTTTCTTTATTTTTTCTTTCATTTGTGTATGTTGTATCCTATCTAGTTCATTGACTCCTAAATACTTATATGGTTGGCTTTCGTCTAGTTCTCTTATTATTATTATTATCATTATTATTATTATTATTATTATTATTATTATTATTATTATTATTATTATTATTATTATTATTATTATTATTATTATTATTATTATTATTATTATTATTATTATTATTATTATTATTATTATTATTATTGCCTTTGCACAGCTTCTAACGCTGGAGATGTATTACGGTGTCAGCTGTTCACTACCAGTGAACTAAGGTGACAACTCTTATTTTTCGAACACCTTCCGGAGTATTCGAGCGGTTCCAAGCAGGACTGTTTTTTGCTCCACCTTTATTGCAGCCCCTATTTGTTCCCTGTTCCCAGGGATCCAACAATTATTGTTACTACTGCCACCTTTTTCATCGACCACAACTGATTAACTTCCCAAGCTAACCTGTCATATCTCTGGACTTTTCTTTCTTCCTCATCACATACCTTGTTGTCAGCTGGGCATGCTATATCTATGATCCAGCATAGTTTGTTTTCTTTCTCAATTAAGACTATGTCTGGCTTCCTATTCTCTATCTCATGGTCGCAATGAATCATCAAATCCCATAGGATCTTTGCATTTCCATTTTCGACGATGCCTTCAGGTTTGCGGTCGTACCAATTTTCTTCTCTGTCAAGTCCATACTTGTTGCTGAGTGTCCAATGGACAAGCCTTGCTACATTGTCGCGGCGTCTCTTATATTCCTTCTGGGCTCGTGGCCTACATTGGCTGGTAATATTCCATACGGTTTCACCGTTTTGTCCACAGATTCTGCACTTATCACTTTCTGCTCTGTTGTCTGTTCTGTATTTTATGTAGTTTGTTCTTAGTGCTTATTCTTGGGCAGCACAGATTAGAGCCTCCGTTTCCGGTTTTAAATCACTTTTAGTCACCCACAGCCATCTTGTTTCTCTGTCTCTCTTATCTTCAACATCCTTATGAAATTGACCATCATTCTTTTCTTTACCCACCTATTTTCAGTTTCTTGTATCGTGCTTTATCTTTGCAGTCTTACATCCTACACAAGCCCGACCTTCTTACTTCTAACCATAGCGGTTCTGTGGCATCTTTTACATACCATGCTATGTTGTTTTCTTCTGCTCTAATGCTGTGTTTGCATCCAGTAAGTCCTCTTCGTCCTCTTTTTCTTGGTACATACCGTCTGTCTGTGTCACTTTTTGGGTGGAGTGACCCATATCTAGTTAGCAACTTCCTTGTCTTTCTGTCTAAACTGTTTAGTTCGTCTACTGTCCATGCGATTACCCCTGCTCCATATCTAAGGAGTGAAACCGCCCAGGTGTTGATAGCTTCGATCTTATTCCGTCCGTTTAATTTCGACCAAGGATCAGTCTCAGTCTGCGCAAGTACTCCACCTTAAATTTTTCTATCATTTCTTTCTCCATCAATTTATCCATTTCCAGTATCCCCAAGTACTTATATCCCGTCTCTTCTATTTGCTTCATAACCTCCCCCGACGGTATCGTTAGCCCGTCCATACATTAGATTTTTCCTCTCTTCAAGACTAGCACACCACACTTTCTCAGTCCGAACTCCATTCCGATATGTATTATTATTATTATTATTATTATTATTATTATTATTATTATTATTATTTGTTCTATCCGTGCCAGCTGTGATTTGTTCTGCTCCAGTTAAAGAAACTTTCATGTTTGTTTACTCGTTTTGGGGATTTATTTTCGCTGAATTGTTTTTTTCTCTTTGTTCTCTTTCTGACTCACTGCGGAACAGACCGCGGCCCACCCCCGAGGGAGCTGGTTGATCTTATCATTTTCGCCCCATTGGAGCTAAATCAAAATTGTTGAACACAATTTTAGGACATGAATATGGCGGCGAATTTGGAAGTTGACCAAGAAGGGAGAGGAAGAGGTAGCGGTTGTTATTTATAGCCTCCCTCCTCCCTCATTACTGTTACTGACGAAGTAAGATAAAACCCTTTTGTAGTATGAAGTTTGAGCAAACTTAAAAGTTGGCCGTAAGTATTATAATGTAATATTTCACTGTAGTAAGGCGGCGAGCTGGCAGAATCGGTAGCATGCCGGGCGAAATGCTTAGCGGTATTTAGCCTGTCTTTACGTCCTGAGTTCAAATTTCGCTGAGGTCGACTTTGCCTCTCATCGTCTCGGTGGACGATAAATTAAATACCAGTTGCATACTGGGTCGATCTAATCGACTGCCCCCCCCTCCCCCAAAATTTAGGGCCTAGAGAAGAATCGGTAGCATGGCGGGCAAAATGCTTAAAGATATGTCGTCCGTCTTCGCGTTTTGAGTTCAAATACTGTCATGGTCGATTTCGCTTTTTATCTTTCGGGGTCGATAAAATAAGTACAAGCTGAACACTGGGGTCGATGTAATCGACTTAACCCCTCCCTGAAAGTGCTAGCTTTGTGCCAAAATTGGAAACCAATACCTCACTGTGGGACTCTCAAAATATGTGGGATTCTCAAAATATGTTCTGTGAAGACGTAATTCATTATATGTGTATATGTACGTGCGTGTGTATATGTGTGTGCTATGTATGTATATATACGTATAATTCCATATGTTTATTAATTGCCTGTAGGGGCACCGTATTTCATTTAGCAACCACAATATACTAACAAGTATATTATATATACTAACACGTATATATAAGATACTAAAAGCTTTATAAGTCGATGCTGTGTCCTACTCCTTTGTGTTAGCTTTGGGATTCAATCAGTTCTAAGTTATCTCTACAGATATTCTATAGAATTTAGAGCCAGCGCTAAAAGTTACGACGTTTGTGTGTGTGTGTGTGTGTGTTTGAGTAAGTGCATGTGTGTGTGTGAGTGTGTGTGTGTGTGTGTGTGTGTGTGTGTGTGTGTGTGTGTGTGTGTGTGTAGATGTGTGTGTCTGTCTGTGTAGGTGTGTATGAATGTCGGTATGTCTCTATGTATGTCTAAAAGTAAATCAGAAGATGATACCTCGTTCTTTTTCGTCATCTTCTTCAGCTTCTGGTGCTGAAACACAGGAAGTAAAAAACACAGAAAATAAAAACCGAAAACAAATAAAAATTTTAAAAAACTACAACGAATTCTGGGAAATAAAGAGACAGAAATATACCCCCCCCCCCACACACCTAGGCGTTGTTGATAAGGTTGTTGGTGTTTAACCCCGAGGTCAGGCCTAATCGTGCAACCAGAAATAATTCCAAACGAAATCATTCTAATTTGCGTTTGTCTGACATCCATCTAAGACTACACTACATAACTTATCTCTTGTCTTCAGGCCATGACCATCCTTTGTTTCGTTTACAGGCATATTCTATCTTGGACTACATTATCTAATGTGTCCTTTCTTTTCAAGATGATTAAGGAGTGAACTGAGAGAGTTCCAGCTACGATCATCCTGTCTTTTCAGATTTCATGGAACCCAATGTACATTATTTAATGTACACCTCGTGACGTTGTTTGAAGGAAGATTGGTCACTGTTTCTAGCTTCCCGTGCAGCCGCATCGAAGCTCTGTTATTGCCATTTCCCTGATACCTCTCATACCACTAACAAATACTCAACTTGAACCCATTTTATGTGGCTGTTGTGAGCCCTACAACCCTGCGAGTCAGGGCGCGAGTTTCAAGTATATTAAAATACATTAACTATGTACATTGAAGACATGCATATACACATAATACATACATACATACATATATACATTATGTGTGTCTATGTGTGTGTATATATATGTATTGTTTTACTCTTTTGCTCGTCTCAGCCATGCGGCTACGATCATGCTAGAGAACCATGTATGTATATATATATGTATATATATATATATATATATATATATATATATATATATATATATATATATATATATATATATATATATATATATATATATATATATATATATATATATATATATATATATATATATATATATATATATGTATGTATGTATGTATGTATGTATATATGTATATGTATATGTGAATATGTATGTATGTGTATACATATATGTATACATATTTATATATATATACATATATCGTTTGTAGAAAACATAAATCTGAAAGAAGAAGCAGACTCTAAGATGTACAGCAGTATATATTAAAAATGGGGAAGTCCAGTTTATGGGATTACCATGGGTTTCCCGTCCATAAAGAGTTTAGTTTTATGGGGTATCGTCAGATGTCAAAAACCTGTTGGCCCATAACCTCTTAAAAGTATGGAGGGGGAAATGCCTCACTACTCAAAGGTAACAACTGGGGATTATCTCTCTTCGCTATTGGCTATCGACCTCCGGCTGTGCCGCCGTCTTGCGGGCTCCAAATAGCTAGCAGGAACCTCCTGAAATGTAAACCTGGCCCGAAAACCTCCGTTCTGGAGTTAAGGATGTTCCCTGGTACGAGTGAGTCTTTTAGGATTCTCGCGCATTATGCATAACCTGCTATGCATAACTTGCAACGCTCCGTCCCGTTGACGTAGGGGCCTGGGTGCTCTAAGATTTTCTATGCGATCGGATATGAAATCCCATCGTCTCTTAGTTGTCAGACGTGGCTCGCCAGTGATGTTACGTACCTCCTTACCGGAACTCTGGATGCGGGCCTGTGGTTGGAGAGATGTTGCTTGAAAGAGTTCCAGGAACATCCAATGTATCTCTGTAGGCGTGTGTTGTCGGTCCTGCATCTGCTGGTGTTGCTGTTGTTGTTGTCTCACTTTGCTATTGGCATCAACGGGACGAAGCGTTGCAAGTTGTGCGTAGCTGAACGCGCGAGAATCCTAAAAGACTCACTCGAACCAGGGAACATCCTTAACTCCAGGGTGGAGATTTTCGGGCAATGTTTATATTTCAGGAGGTTCCTGCTAGCTATTCGGAGCCCGCAAGATGGCGACTGAGCCAGAAGTCGATAGCCAATAGCAAAGGGAGATAATCCCCAGTTGTTACCTTTGAGTAGTGAGGCATTCCACCCTCCATACTTTTAAGAGGTTATGGGCCAACAGGTTTTTGGCATCTGATGATACGCCATAAAGCTAAACCATTTATGGACGGGAAACCTAAGGTAATGCCATAAACCTGTCTTCTCCATTTTTAATACACACACACACACACATATGCCTTTATATATATCGATATATATATGTATGAATATATCCATGTATATATATATGTATGAATGACATATATGTATATATGAATATATAATAATAAATATGATATATAATATATATATATGTGTGTGTGTGTGTGTGTGTGTGTGTGTATGTATGCATGAATACACAATATAATATAATATAATACACACACATATATATGTATACGCACGGATGTATATATATGTATATATAAATATATATATATATATATATATATATATATATATATATATATATATATGTATATATATATATATATATATATATATATATATATATATATATATATATATATATATATATATATATATATATACAGACATATACGTGTATATACATACATATATGTATATACATGTGTATACATGTATACGTTTGTGTGTGTGTGTGTATATATATATATATATATATATATATGTATGTATGTGTGTGTGTGTGTGTGTGTGTGTG
>NC_142954.1:15679525-15687025 GCF_046866305.1 Octopus bimaculoides | reverse complement strand
GCATATACACACTCAGATACACACACACACACACACTCACGCAGGCGTACGCACATACATTTATACGTAAGAGCCTATATACACATATACACTCACTCACACACACATACATTAGCGTACATACACATTCACTCACACACACATATACACACTCAGACACACACACATACACACTCACACAGGCGTACGTACATACACTTATATGTAGGAGCCTTCATCGGACAACGTTAGTCTTACCTCTATACCTGTAAGCTCAGGTTTAAGTAAGACCTTTTTCTAGTTACGCAAGCATACGTGCCTTCTCTTCTCCTTTGCTTCTCCGATGTTTATCAAACGAAGCCCGTCCCATGCAACTGTTTATACATCCTTACTCAGCAAATCAAAATTCAACAAGTAACATTTCAGTAAGAGCCACAATCTAGCAAGCACTGACATAGCAAGTACGAGCTAAGTGTGTGTGTGTGTGTGTGTGTGTGTGTGTGTGTGTGTTTATGTGTGTATATATATCTGTGTGTATGTATGTGTGTGTATATATGTGTGTGTGCGTGCGTGTGTGTGTATATGTATGTATATATATATATATATATATATATATATATATATATATATATATATATATATATACACATATATATATACATAGCAATAAGAAAATGGAGGGGAATAGGTGGTATTCATCAACTTGTAGATATTGTATTGTGCCATGTGTGTGTGTGTGAAGGCGCGTAGCTTAGTGGTTAGGGCGTTCGGCTCACGATCATGAGTTCAATTCCCAGTAGTATGCTGTGTCCTTGAGCAAGACACTTTATTTCACGTTGCTCCAGTCCACTCAGCTGGCAAAAATGAGTTGTACCTGTAATTCAAAGGGCCAACCTTGTCACATTCTGTGTCACGCTGAATCTCCCTGAGAACTACGTTAAGGGTACATGTGTCTGTGGAGCTCTCAGCCAATTGCACGTTAATCCCACGAGCAAGCTGTTCTGTTGATCGCCTCAGCTGGGACTCCGGTCGTTGTAACCGACGGAGTGCTCCTATATATTTATATATGTGAAGGCGCATGGCTCACGATCGAGCTTACGATCGTGAGGTTGTGTTCTTGAGCAAGGCACTTTATTCCACGTTGCTCCAGTTCACTCAGCTGCAGAAATGAGTTGCTGTATCGGCCTTTGCCTTTCCCTTGGGCAACAATGGAAGTGTGGAGAAGGAAGGCCGGTATACATGGGCGGCTGTTGGTCTTCCGCAAAAACAAACCAAGGTTGTGCGTTCGCCGGTGAGGCGACTTTTCACCCAGACTTGTACCCCGGAGGGAAACCTCTTAGGTGCACCCATGGTCATTCGTGGAGTCGAATCTCTCTCTCTCTCTCTCTCTCTCTCTCTCTATATATATATATATATATATATATATATATATATATATAGGTAACCGGCAACTTGATAAAATCATTAAATGGTTTTATCCTTCATTAATTAATTATAAATATATGTGTACATATATATGTGTCTATGTGTGTGTATATATATGCGTGTGTGTATATGTGTGTGTATGTATATGCGTATGTCTATGTGTATATGTGTCTGTGTATATATGTGTATATATATGAGTGTGTATATATGTATATATGTGTGTGTGTATGTATATGTGTGTGTGCACGTTCTGCACGCCCTCTCCTATAACTTCTGTTTCACGTTAGCAGCCCGTGTTATTCTACGTCCATTATCAGGTGCTGCCAGTCTTTCAAGCTGAGAGGATGCAAACTCTGTTTGACTTTTGTCTCCTTTTTTCTTTCTTTCTCTTCCCGCTGACAAAGGATTGAATCCGAAACGTTAGATATTCCACTCCTCATGGCAAGTTCACTCTACCCCTTTCACTTTCTTCTATATTTTTTCAAGTCTTGCTGACGCAGAGCTACTAGATTATTGCATGATTATTACATACATATATACATGCATGGCCCAGTGGTTAGGGCAGCGGACTCGCGGTCGGAGGATCGTGGTTTCGATTCCCAGACCGGGCGTTGTGTGTGTTTATCGAGCTAAAACACCTAAAGCTCTACGAGGCTCCGGCAGGGGGTAGTTGTGACCCCTGTTGTACTCTTTCGCCCCAACTTTCCTTCACTCTTTCTTCCTGTTTCTTGAGTAACGCTGCGATGGACTGGCGTCCCGTCCAGCTGGGAGGGGGGGGGAGATATATATATACGCCATAGAAACCGGGAAACCCGGCCAATGAGCCTGGCTAGGCTTTAAAAGGACAGATAAATAAATAATATGCATACATACATACATATATATATATATATATATATATATATATATATATATATATATATATATATATATATATATATATATATATATATATATATATATATATATATACGTATTCACACATATACACATAGATGTACATACACGTGTGAAAGTATAAGTATTCATTTATTCATGTTTTCAGCATGCGTACGTTCATCAGTATGATCTTCATAGGATTCGCATGCGTGACCGGCAAAAACGTCACGTGTTTTTCAATTTGACTGCCATTGGTCAGTTTAGATGGTTAACTGGATGGTCTGGTGTTACAATATGACACCTAGTGAGGTAATGCCTGCTGGCATAATAGAGCGGTTGCTTTAAGATTTAGTCTTCCAGAAATGACCTCCACATATAAACTGGATTACAACGAGAAAGTCTTGAATGTCGTCATATATCATGCTAAATATTGCTGTTAAATCTCTTTCAATCTATTTCTATAATTTCGAAAAAGAAAAAAACGATAAATTAGATAATGTATTCCAGATACACCAGACAAGCCAATTAACCAATTAACCATCCAAACTGACCAACGGCAGTCAGGTTGACAAACAGATACCGTTAAAAATGACAGGGTGGTCCTGGCAGGAAAGAATTATGTTCTGTCAGTGTTAATTTGAAACTAAATGTTCATTAACGCTTGTAGGTGTTTTTGGCCCTAATTTGTGAATGATTTGGGGATTGTGGAACGTTGTTGATGCCTTTTGTAGTAGCCAGAAAGGGACCAAAAAAAAATGTCGTTATAACTAATAAATCATCATCGCCACCACCACCACCACCACCACCACCACCACATCCACCACCACTACCACCACATCCACCACCACTACTACTACCACCACCACCACCACCACCACCACCACTACTACCACCACTACTACCAACCACTGGACACTACTGTCTCGAGTTTTAAAACTCAAGGGGCCAGTTATGCGATTTCCATGGCATATGTGACAGAAACTATGGCATCCCCACCGAACGGAACGCCAGTCTGTCGCATTACTCATTTACAGCTGAGTGGAGTGAAACAACAAAAAAGGAATTGCTTTGCTCAAGAATACAATGCAGCGTCCTGTGTAGGAATCGAAACTGCAATCTTGCGATCGTGAGTACAACGCCCTAACCGCTAGGCTAACTTCAGATTCATTTTTATAGTTTCTGCGTGTATGTCCCTGCTGTGAGTTTGTGTGTCTGGCGTGTGTCTGCGAGTGCCTGTGTTTGTGTATCTGAAGTCAAGCAGTGAATAAACAATTTTAAAAACCTGGTAAAATATATTGTGTCGCTTTAATGTTTATCTTGGAATCGATCTCGAAAACCATAAAAGCCGAACAAACAGAAATACGCCACCGAGTAACTAAAGCTTTATCGGTTTTAGTCTGTAGCTATTTATATTTATTTATTTATTTTAAAACTTTTTTGAAGTTATATGCTAGACAAATACGACCCCATATATATATATATATATATATATATATATATATATATATATATATATATATATATATATATATATATATATATATATATATATATATATATATATATATATATATATATATATATATATATATATATATATATATATATATATATATATATATATATATATTACATAATAAAATTAGTGAATATCGATAATTTAATTTCCAAGCACAAATATTTGAAAGGAAAAAAAATTCTTTGATAATTTTTAGTAAATCAAATTATCAATATTTATTAAATGTGTTATGGAAATAGGAAAAGAAAAAAAATCACATGTTTTTTAATTATTCGAATATGTGTTTAACTCACCTGTCTTTTATTTAGGTTTCTGAAAGTCTGTGAAGTAAGACCTGTCTCGAGCTATCGGACTCACAGAACAGGTATTCGGCTTCCGTGGCATATAAATGAACGTATAAGAGATCGCAACGTACCCCTTGAACGGGATGTCAATATCATCATTACCATAAAAGGCGGTAAGGCAGCGAGCTGGCAGAATCGTTAGCACGTCGGGCGAAATGCTAAGCAGCATTTCTTCCATCCTTATGTTCTGGGTTCAAATGCCGCCAGGATCGACTTTACCTTTCATCCTTTCAGGGTATCGATAAAATAAGTTAAATGATTACGACGACGACGGTTCCAGTCGATCCGATCAACGGAACAGCCTGCTCGTGAAATTAACGTGCAAGTGGCTGAGCACTCCACAGACACGTGTACCCTTAACGTAGTCCTCAGGTAGATTCAGCGTGACAAAGAGTGTGACAAGGCTGACCCTTTGAAATAGAGGTACTACTCAATTTTGTCAGATGTGTGGACAGGAAGAATGTGAAATAAAGTGTCTTGCTCAAGGACACAACGCGTCGCCGGGAATTGAACTCACGACCTTATGATCGTGAGCCGAATACTCTATCCACTGAGCCACGCGCCTTCACCGATGAAATAAGTAGCAGTTGAGCATTGGGGTCGATTTAATCGACTTAGCGCCTCCCCTGAAATTTCTGCCCTTGTGCCAAGATTTGGAACCAGTATCATCATAATCATCCCTTGGGCATAACTGACCCAAGTCCTAGGCCTCGAAGGGTCGGTTACCCGTTTTCTATGGCGTATAAGATCACAATATTCCCTCTGAACGGAATGCCAGTCCGCTACAGGGTGGTCCATTTACAGCTGAATGGACTAGGGCAGCATGAAATGAAGTGTTTTGCTCAAGCACATAACGTACCACCTGGTTTGGGAACTGGAACCACGATCTTGCGATCAGGAGTGCAACACACTAACTATTAAAGCATGTCTTACTCTAGGGGTCAGACAGGGAATAAAATCAGTGGCGATTTAGTTGATCCAGTAAAAAAAAATATTTGGACAATCCTTCGATATTGGTAAACGATGCCATTAACCCACACAACCTTTCCTCGTCACATAAAGAAGATGAATGATGTTGTCTCTTCACACCGTTACTTTCTAGAACAATATCGAAAGAATGCCAATATTTGGAATTATTTAATTCATCAGAGAATATTGCTAGGAGCTACGGTTAATCGGTAAAGGTGTCAGCCGATGGATGATAACATCATGGTTTGTCGAAGATTGTAACATTTGGCCTCTTCTCGAACTTTGTTTATTTTTGTATCTTTTCTCGATCTCACATGTAAATAACTTGTAGAAACTTTACTTCTCTGTCTCTCTCTTTCTCTCTCTCTCTCTCTCTCTCTCTCTTCAACACACACATATGCACACACAAACACGCATTCAATAATTCTCTTTCTGACAAATATGAGTTTTTCTTTTCGTTTTCCTCACACACAAGAACATATCTCTGTCTCCCCGCTTTCTCTCAATGTCTCCTCCTTCGCACACACACACACACACACACACACACACACACACACACACACACACACACACACACACACACACACACACACACTTCAGTTTTCATTACAACTGTCCGACGAACGAGAACGTGAATCTCTAAGTTTCGTGATAATTTTGCAGCTTTAATAAAAGCACATTACTCTACCTTTGGTATTCGAGTACTAACTTTTCCATCTTGTTTTGCACTTATGTGCTCAACCTTGTGTGTGTGTGTGTGTGTGTGTGTGTGTGTGTGTGTGTGTGTGTGTGTGTGTGTGAAGGTGTTGCACTCATGATTGCTAGATCGAGGGTTCGATTCCCAGACCGGGCGTTGCGTTGTGTACTTGAGCAAAGAACTTCATTTCACGTTACTCTGCGCTCATTTCGTCATCTGACATGTGGCTCCCGGTGTACCTGTACAGGTAATGTCAATTTTATGGAGGGCGTGAGCTTATCTGTACACAAACATTTGATCACTATAAACAAATGTATGGTTGTTCGGCAAGAAATTGCCAAATCCTCACACGCCGTCTAACGACGAGAGAGTCCATGATTTATATAAATATATTAATATTTTGCTTAGGCATAGAGATACAAATGTTGCAGAATAAAGCGGTGGTTGCGTACAGAGTGTAATATGAAATTAAATAAATGACAGAGGAACAGTAAATTATGTAATGAACATCATGAGCTTACAGCTCTGAGTGCACTTTACCTTATAGCAGAAACAGCTGTATATACATGCATATATACATGTATATATATATATTCATACATATATATAGTTAATCCCCCTCCCTCCCCCCAAAAACGAAGAAAAATCACAAGAAAAAACAACGTGAGGACGTGGTACATGCAAAGTATTAGCAGACGCTCAGGCAAGGAAAGAAAGGTAGTTTTACGTTTCAAGCAAAGCTCTTTTTCAGAAACAGGAGACAGAGGAAAGTCCAAGAGAAAAGGAAGTCGGAGTTAAAAATTGCCAACGACCCACATGGGGGCAGAGAGGACGGACGTTTTTGAAATGGCTATTACTCAGCCCCAGGGGAAGGGACATATGTCCAACAGGTATCATTCGGTTTGTGGTGTCTTAGCATTTTTGTTTCTTTTCAGGTGTTTCTTTTTGGGCGCTGTGGACAATAGAGCATCGTGTTTGCCTATGACAGTTACGTGAAGAATAATGAGTCTGTCACAGCAGTTCAGCCTGATTTTTGGCGTCACTTCAACATTCACCGAAATCAGTCTGTTCCCACCCGAAAGACACTCTTACATTGGGTGAATGCACTTCTTACACGAAGTACACTAATGAATAGGAGACCGTTGGGGGCGCCACGAACGGTACGGACCCCGGAAAATGTGGAATACGTGAGACAAGCTTTGATACGGAGTCCTAATCAATCTGCTCAGAGGCATTCCACTAAACTTGGCATCGGTAATCGATCGGTAAGGCGTACTTTGCATGAAAACCTGCATTTCTACCCGTACAAATTAGTCATTGGACAACAGTTGAAACCACAGCGGCTGAAATTCGCACGTCAGATGGAAGCAATTTTTGAGGCAAATGACAACCTCATTTTGTTAATGAGTGATGAAGCTCAATTTCATCTCAATGGCATGGTGAATCAACAGAACTATCGTTAATGGGCTCTTGAAAATCCGAGAGAACTTCACGAAAGACCACTGCACAGCCCCAAAGTGAGGGTCTGGTGTGCTGTTGTAAAAGTTGCCGTCATTTGTTCTTGTCGGGAAACCTCAAGGCACGTGTGTATGCGCATATGCCCCGTACACTGGACGATTTGAAGGACGCTGTTCGCGTGGAAGTCGTCCAAATCGACAGAGCATTGCTGGAGAGGGTGGAGGCCAACT
>NC_142954.1:15632025-15677025 GCF_046866305.1 Octopus bimaculoides | reverse complement strand
CAAGGCCACATTAAAACTTCACCGGTGAAAATTAAAACATGAAAATGGACAGAAATACACAGGGATCAGTCAAAAAGAAATGCAAAAAGACACGACTGAGGGTAGGAAATTCGTTTTCAGAATGGCGAACTGTTTAACTTTCTTTTTCCAATGTTTTATCGTAAAACTTTTCCTTAATGGTTTGTTTTTTTCCTTTTACGTTTCACATGTAAACATTTGTAACATGGTTTTAGTTATTGATTGTGTTGTCTTAGTGTTCCGTTCTTTTTTCGTTTCAATATTCAGGGTTCTGTATTTTATACAATTTGATGAGGAATGCTTCTATTCGGACCCAACAGAAAGGTACTTCTCTTTTTAAAAAAAGTCTTTTTAATCGTTTACTTTGGATTTAGGCTTTCACTGGCCCTTCAAGCTAAAACGTGGCATTCAGAGGCCCTGACTGGTAGGTAAATTCGACGTTGTCGCAGTCTTGTCACTCTAAACCCCTAAATAAGAAACAAAAACAAACCCACCACCCTTCGTTCGTTCACTGAAATTAACAGAATAACCTATTCATGGATACCACTGATTGCTATTTTATGGAATAGATCATCCGTGTATCTGGGTTTGGTTGAAGGTGGTCGTACACCACGGGTGATGCATTCATAGAGGCGGCATGGTTGGGTCTGCTGTAGTAGGCAGTACAGGGGAGGAGGGGCAAACTAAAGGGCTGCCCCTCCTACATCACTGATATATAGACATATGTATATATAGACATATGTATATATAGACATATGTATATAGACATATGTATATATAGACATATGTATTTAGCGTTTCTTTACATTGAGGTCAAAGGTCAAAGTTAATGTGTAGAGGGAGAGAATGGAACACCAAGGTCAACGTTGAAATTATTAAAACGACGAAATAAAGACGAAGCAACAACAGCAACAACAGCACTACTACTACTACTACTACTACTACTGCTGCTGCTGCTGCTGCTGCTACTACTACTACTACTACTACTACTACAATTGCTGTTAATGTCATTAATTAACGACAATCGACATCACAAACATCATTACCAATGACATCACCAGCATAACTACTATAACAATCCTTGTTAATAATAATAATAATGATAATAATAATAATGATAATAATAATAATAATAATAATAATAATGATAATAATAATAATAATAATAATAATAATAATAATAATGATAACAATAATAATAATAATGATAATAATAATAATAATAATAATAATAATAATAATAATAATAATAATAATAATAATAATAATAATAATAATAATGATAATAATAATAATAATAATAATAATAATAATAATAATGATAACAATAATAATAATAATGATAATAATAATAATAATAATAATAATAATAATAATAAATTTCAGCTAATGATGTTGATATTACAGATCTCAACCACCTGTACTATGCATCCGCAAGAATCTCAACGATTCTATGTGGTGAAAAGATTAGAAAAAGACAACACTCCCACAAAAAGCCTTCTTGGCAAGAACGCATTCAACACCAAATTAAGCTGCTTAGATCTGACATAGAATGTTTGAAAAACCTTAAATTTGACAAGAGTATCAAACCTACAAAGACCCAAAAACTAAAGAAAAAATATAACATGAAAACCATAGTTGACATTGATGCCACCATAGAAACCATCAAGCAAAAGGTATGTGCTAAAGCTGCCCGCATAGCAAGGTATGAAAAGCGTGTTAAATTCTTCCGAGATAATAACATGTTCAAAAATAACCCCAAAAATTTCTACAGGAAGATAGGGAAAACACCAGTAACAATAAAGTCTGTCCCATCAAAAGAAGAAGTGCAAGAATTTTGGAATAAAATCTGGGCAGAAGAAAAAACACACAATGAAAAGGCCCCTTGGATTGATAGAATAGCTACAGACCTAGACTCCTTAGAGGAGCAAAAGTGGGAGGGGGTCAGGGTAGAAGATATAAGATCTGCTCTCAGGAGGTCAAGCAAATGGAAGTCTCCAGGAAAGGATAAAATTCCTAACTTCTGGTTGAATGCCTTCCCAGAAAGCCATGAACTGCTAACAAAACTTTACAACGATGTTTTGCAAAATCCTAGTTTGATGCCCTCTTGGCTAGTTAATGGTTTAACATTCCTGCTTCCAAAAAATGAGGAAACAAACGAACCAAAAAATTATCGCCCCATAACCTGCTTAACAACAATGTATAAGACGCTAACATCTGTCCTAACCGAGTACACCTATAGTTTTTTAATAGAAAGTAGCATATTCCCTAATGAGCAAAAGGGATGTAAACGTGGATCTTATGGTTGTAAAGATCAGCTACTCATCAATAAGATGATCTTAGAAGATTGTCACAAGCGACACAAAAACTTGTCAATAGCCTGGATAGACTATAAAAAGGCCTTTGATAGCCTACCACATAGCTGGATTAGGAAATGTCTGGAAATGTATAAAATAGCTCCTACTCTGCGAAACTTTTTATCTGTAAGTATGAGATCATGGAGAACCACACTGATGTTGAACAATGACAATGAATCTCTAAATGCTGGAGATGTAAGAATTTCATGTGGCATTTTCCAGGGTGACTCACTATCACCACTCCTCTTCTGTCTAGCCCTAATACCGCTCTCAAAATTGCTCAATGATGCACAGTATGGTTATAAAATATTTGATAAAAATATAAATCATCTCATTTACATGGATGATTTAAAGCTCTTTGCAAAAAATGACCAACAACTCAAAGGCCTACTAGCGATTGTTAAACAATTCAGTGATGACATCAGGATGCAATTTGGCCTTGATAAATGTGCAAAAGCTATCTTTATCAAAGGAAAAATGACAAATACATCTAATGTGAACCTTGACCAGCAAAATGTCATAAAAGAGTTAGAACCAGCGGAGAGCTACAAATACCTAGGGGTAATTGAAGGGGACAATATCAAGCACTCAGTGATGAGGGAAAGGATCAGAAGAGAATGTTATCGCAGGGTGAGAGCAATACTGAAGACAGAGCTGAACGCGAGAAACAGGATCGAAGCGATCAATGCTCTAGCCATACCAGTCGTGACTTACAGTTTCAACATCGTTAACTGGTCAATTACTGAAATATGTAATGTTGACAGAAAAATACGAAAACTGTTGACAATGCATAGAATGCACCACCCTAAGGCAGATATAGAACGTCTTTATCTGCCAAGAAAAGAGGGAGGTCGAGGACTACTACAGCTGGCATTATCAATGAAGGTAGCCACAATTGGCCTAGACACCTATATGAAAAACTCTGAGGACTGGATGCTAAAACTTGTCTTAAAATATGAAAGCAAGAAAGCATCTTACTCAGTAACAAAACAGGCAAAGGAATATCTAAGTGAATTCCAATTGCAACAAATTCAAGAATTAGACGAACTAGAAACACCTACAGAAAAAGCTAAGCGCTTGAAAACCCGTGCTAAAATTGCTGCCTTAGCTATTATGACTGAAAAATGGCATGGAAAACCTCTCAATGGCAAATACCCAAAGAGAGCGAATAATGCAGATATTGACAAAGCCCTTACCCACCAATGGTTAATGGCCTCTGGATTGAAATCAGAAACAGAGGGGTTTATCATAGCAGCCCAAGATCAATGCCTACCTACAAAGAACTACCAGGCCAACATATTAAAGAACGGCAGCTCCCCATTATGTCGTATATGCCAACAACAAAATGAGACCATCGATCATGTTGTCTCCATGTGCAGTCTGCTTGCGCCTACAGAGTATCTCAACAGGCATGATAGAGCTGCACAATATATTCACTGGGTAATATGCAAAAACCTGGACTTGCCCCATGATAAAAACTGGTGGGAACACAAACCACCCCCAGTACTTGAAAATGATCACATTGCACTCCTCTGGAACTTCACCATTCAAACTGACAGAAAGATAGACGCAAATAGGCCAGACATCATACTGAAAGACTTCAGACAAAAATCATGCCTCCTCATTGATATGACTGTCCCAATTGATATAAACGTATCTGTCAAGACCTACCAAAAACTGAGCAAATATAAAGATCTTGAAATAGAAATTAGCAAAATGTGGAATCTGAAGACGAAAACAATACCTATTGTCATAGGTGCCCTGGGAATGACAGCGAAACGGGCTGATTACTACCTAGCTCAGATACCAGGAAACCCCAAAATGGCTGAAGTCCAAAAGATAGTGCTCATGGGAACTGCCCATATCCTACGTAAAATACTGTCTATGTGATCTCAAATTTTAAAGCAAACATAATTTTCTTATGGTTTCTTAAACATTCACTTGAACAAAACTGTACAAATCCAAATATATGGTACCCTAGGCATAACACCTACATGAACTTCTAACTTGTTGTCTCTTGAGGTCTCTGGGTGAGACTTGGATCCAACTTGTACAAATGCAAAACAAAAGTCAAACATAAAATAATAATAATAATAATAATAATAATAATAATAACAATAATGACAATAATGATAATAATAACAATAATAATAATAATAATAATAATAATAACAATATTAATATAGTACTAAAGCTACTAATACTGTGACTAGTGCTATTAGTGAAACTATTACAGTTACAATTACCATTGCAGGGAGAAAAGGGCCGAGTGAATAAAGAAGGGTTCAAGATCTGAGGATCCGAGTTCGAATTCATTCACGCCGCTTTCTTACCATAACAGTTTAACAACATGAATATGTGTGGTAAGAAGCTTGTTTACCAACCACATGGTTCCGGGTTCAGTCCCATTGCATGGCATCTTGTGCAAGTGTCTTCTACTATGGCCTCGGGCCGACCAAAGCCTTGTGAGTGGATTTGGTAGACGGAAACTGAAAGAAGCCCGTCGTATATATATATATATATATATATATATATATATATATATATATGTGTGTGTGTGTGTGTGTGTGTGTGTGTGTGTGTGTTTATGTGTCTGTCCCCGCAACATTGCTTGACCAACGATGCTGGTGTGTTTACGTCCCCGTAACTTAGTGGTTCGGCAAAAGACTCTGATAGAATAACTATTAGGCTTACAAAGAATAAGTCCTGAGGTCGATTTGCTCGACTACAGGCGGTGCTCCAGCATGGCCGCAGTCAAATGACTGAAACAAGTTAAAGAATAAAAAAAGTAAATGAATGCGTAAACGAAGCGTGGCGTTAAAGAGCCGTGTGTTACGTATTTAAAGTTATCTCTACAAGACATAATACCTCAGCTACCAGGATTTAACAATGTACACACATTAAGTATATGACATTGATAATGTTTACATTACAGAGCTTCTTTAGACTTAAGATTTGAATTTTGTTCTACTTGTGCAGCGCTTTTTCACATCAGTAAATGGATTTTACGCTGGTTGTATATAGTTCTATCAGGCAATTCTCGTTCGTTTCGAAAGCGGGGTGAATGTGCGACACTAGTGGGCGGAGAGGACTGTGAAATATCAATATCTGTCATTCTTGTTCACTTTTGTGGAGGTTTCGTTTCATCTAGTTTTGAAATATACTGTGTTTTTTTTAAACACTATACGACTTTAAAGGGGCATTTCCAAATCTGGTACCGCAACTACAAGCGTTTAACAACACGCATACACTAAGTGTGTGATATTCATATTTATTATATACATACATACACACACACATATATACTTATACACACATATACTTATACACACACACACACACATATATACGTATACATACATATACACGTATATATATGCGTGCGTGTGTGTAGTTAAACTCAACACGGGTGGAGTTGATTTAGGAATTCCGAGTGACAATGTAACCTTCGTTTCATCCCTGATGATTAGTTAAGTTGGGCATGGCTCATTGTATAACAGTTACATCAAGAGCTTTAGCTGACTAAGAAACATATGTACCGTGCAATTTACTTGTCTCACTCTCTCAATCTGGATTTTTATTCCCCTTCCGGGGTCGATAAAATAAGTACCAGCTGAACATTGAGGCTGATGTGATTGACTTAACCCCTCGTTTGAAATTACTGGCCTTGCCAGAAAATTTAAAATCAATATATCCATAACACTAAGGCGGCGAGCTAGCAGAATCGTTAGCACGCCGGGAAAATTGCTTACTGGCATTTCGTCCGTCTTTACATTCTGAGGCCGATAAAATAAGTACCAGTTAAACATTGGGATTGATATATTCGACTTAACCTTTCCTCTGAAATTGCTGGTCTTGTCCCAAAATTTTAAATCAACCTATATCGATAACATTTGTGTCTTGTAGTGTGGATCTTGGTTTGGTCATTTTCCAAAGCGTTGCATAACTACTTATATATTAAAGAAAATATAGATTCCTGGATCTTCCGACTTCGTCGCATTCGGAATCACCGGGATTTCCTCTCACATTCCCTTAAACACCGACTTTTATTAATTGAAAAATATCTTTTACACCAGGAGCTAAATTTTTCTCCCTAAGGTTTCACTCTGCCCCATGACTATGAATATTTTAAATATATTAATATACTGAATGTTGCAGATGTCTTTATGTTTGAATGTTAAGAACATACGTGGGTGCTCCAGCATGGCATTAAGTGTGATCGCTAAAGCAAATCAAAGAACGAAAATGTAAGAAAATATATACGCACACATATTCGCTCACAAACATAGTCACACATACATGTTTATACACACACTCACACACATATATTTAAATATATATAACATGTATAATATATTTTTATATATAATATAGATATGTATTTATATGTATAATATATATACATATATATATATATATATATATATATATATATATATATATATATATATATATATATATATATATATATATATATATATGTATATGTATGTATATATATGTATGTATATATAAATATATATATACATATATATACACATATAATATATATATATATATATATATATATATATATATATATATATATATATATATATATATATATATATATATATATATATATATATATATATATCAGGCTGAGTAAAACGTAAGCAAGGTTTTGAACCATGAAGAGTTTGTACCAGATTTTTGCAGAGTTTTGAATGTTTTTTTAACATTTTTTTGAAATTGTCCGATAATATAGACAAACACTTTCCCAAATGCATCAATAAATTAACATTGATATTTTGTTCACCGTTGTTACAATCATCTGAAATAAAACTGTCAAAGCGTGATATTCGAGCAATTTTGCTATTCAACTTCAAAAAAGGACGTAAAGCAGCTGAAACTGCTCGCGATATGAACGAAAGAGATGACCAATGACTGGTCAGCTAGAAAATGGTTTAAATGATTTCGCAGTCGAGACCTGAGTCTTGAAGATGAGCGTAGTGGACGCCCATCTGTCATCGATGACAGTCAATTAAAGACCGTCTTTGAGAAAGATCCACGTAAAACCACTCAAGAACTGGAAAAAGAACTTCAAGTTAGCCAGAAAACTGCCTGCAACCATTTGCATGCGATCGGAAAATCAGAAAAGCTCGACAAATGGGTACCACACGATTTGAATGAAAATCAGAAAATGCGCAGATTTTAAATTTGCTTATCGCTTCTTCTCCGTAACCAGACCGATCCATTTCTCAACCGTATTGTAACTTGCAATGAAAGGTGGATTCTGTACAATAATAAAAGACGTTCTTTGCAGTGGTTGGACCAAAATGAAGCACCGGAAACCTTCCCTAAACACGAGCTCTTCAAAAAGAAGGTTATGGTGACTGTTTGGTGGTGTACTGCTGGATTCATCCACTATAATTTCTTAAAACACAGAAAAACCATTACTGCAGAAACATATTGCCATGAAGTTGCCAAAATGAACGAAAAACTGCTACTCCTCCGTCCCAGACGTTTCCCTAATGACGCTCCAGAAGTTGAGGGAACTTGGCTACAAAGTTCTTCCCTACCCAATTTATTCCCCAGACCTTTCTCCCACCGACTACCACTTTTTCAAGTACGTTGATGGTTTCCTGTGAGAGAAGGAGTTCAAAAACCAAACCGATGCTGAAAGTGCGTTCAAAGAGTTCGTCAGTTTCAGAACTCCAGATTTTTATGTTACCAGAATAAACGAATCTATAACTCATTGGTAAAAATGTGTCGAGTGTAATGGTGCTTACTTCGATAATTAAAATCTCCGCATTGTTGAAATATAGTGTGATGAATTTCATGTTTCAAAACGTTGCTTACTCTTTATTCAGCTCGATATACAATATATACACCTATATATGTGTGAGTGTATGCATGCACGCGTATGTTCATATATATATATATATATATATATATATATATATATATATATATATATATATATATATATATATATATATATATATATATATATATATATATATATATTATATTATATTATATTATATATTATATTATATTATATTATATTATATTATATATATATATATATATATATATATATATATATATATATATATATATATATATATATATATATATATATATATATATATATATATATATATATGTATGTATGTATGTATGTATATATATATATATATATATATATATATATATATATATATATACCGACAATTTTACATAGCTTCTCTTCATAATAAAGCAACCGAATTGGGAAATCACAAATCTTATAGGGAGTGCAGTTGGTGAAGGACTTGTGTACTCTCCAGGGGAGAATAGCAACATAATAACCCTAAGCAGTTTTTCGCTACAACCCAGTCGGGCGGGCAGGAAATAACGGCGTCATTTGCAATGGTGGCGGCACTGGCACTGTGACTACGAACACTTCAAACCGACAACAGCAACAATAATAGCAACACCAACAACAATAACAACAGCACATATTGTGACTACTTCTACTAGCACTAATACCACAACTACTGCTACGGCAAGATGATTGCGGAGTGCTGTGATAGTTGCCACTAACTTTCTTCTACCGAATTACTGTGACCAGATGTAGGATACAGTAAGTTTTCTGAAATGGAGAAAAACAGTAGCAAGAACAACAATAATAATAATAATAATAATAATAATAATAATAATAATAATAATAATAATAATAATAATAATAATAATAATAATAATAATAATGATAATCATAATCATTTTAATTATAATGTAAATCATTTTTTTATATAGGCAATAGTATGAATATCCAAGTTTAACATAAATTACCAACATATATATATATGTGTGTATGTGTGTGTGTGTGTGTGTGTGCGTGTGTAACTGGAATTTACAAAAAAAAACAAAACAAAAGACCAAAACAGGTGCGTAAACAACAAACAGGTGCATTAGTTTAACGCTCGGGAAGGTGAGACAGTCTTTTACATTTCGAGCTTACGCTCTTCAACAGAGAGGAACATGAGAAAATAAACAGAGAGAGAATAAAAAAAGCTTCAGTGGCTAGCGATCGATCATGTATATATATTTATATATACACATGAAATATTAAATACAGAACTTTACAGACGTAAACGAAACGTCATGATCCCATGACAAATGTATAGCTAAAACAACGGGTCTTTTATACATACATAATATACACATTCATACATACATACATACATACATACATACATGCATACATACATACATATATATATATATATATATATATATATATATATATATATATATATACATGTATATTATATATGTGTGTATGTATCTAAGTATATATATATGTGTGCGTGTATATATAAATATATATATGTATGTATATGTATATGTGTGTGTGTATGTAAAACAGGAGGTTTATTATCTGGGCTTTAGACACATATATGACGTAGAGGAATTTCATTACAATAGAACAGAAAGCAAACAAATGCACACGCATACACACACGCACGCACACACAAACACACACACACACACACACACACACACACACACACACACACACACACACACACACACACATGTATATATATCTAAAGTGACACATTGATAAGCTAGGTTTTCTAGAGGAAGAAATCAACCATCTAACACGCACGCTACAAATACAATCTGTAAGTGGAACAGTAAAAATATGCAAGACTTTTCTCAAATTTAAAATGTGAACTTGCTTTTGTTACCTACACTTCAACGACCGAGTTTTGCACCTTTGTAAGAAACCAGCTTCTTCATTAGAGGAAAATTACAAATAATTAAAAACGGAAGAGAACACATCCATCCATCCATCCATCCATCTTCTTCTTCTTCTTCTTTCCTACTCTAGGCACAAGGCCCGAAATTTTTGGGGAGGGAGGCAGTCGATTAGATCGATCCCAGTACGCACTGGTACTTAATTTATCAACCCCGAAAGGATGAAGGGTAAAGTTGACCTCGGCGGAATTTGAACTCAGAACGTAAAGACAGACGAAATGCCGCTCAGCATTTCGCCCGGCGTGCTAACGTTTTTTATTTCTTTATTGCCTACAAGGGGCTAAACATTGAGGGGACAAACAAGGATAGATAAAGGGATTAAGTCGATTATATCGACCTCAGTGCGTAACTGGTACTTATTTAATCGACTCCTAAAGGATGAAAGGCAAAGTCGACCTCGGCGGAATTTGAACTCAGAACATAACGGCAGACGAAATACCGCTAAGCATTTCGTCCGGTGTGCTAACGTTTCTTCCAGCTGGCCACCTTACATACATAAATATATTAAAAAGAAACCTGTTGTTAATGTTGAAGTTCCAATGAAGGAGCCTTTGATCTAGGTTAGAAACCGGTTCGTATTCTATTGGTAACAAACCTTGAAATAAAACTAAATAATGACATACATACAAACATATATACCCATATATACATACACACGGACGTACATACATATATGTTTACACATACATACGTTTTCTCTCTCTCTCTCTCTCTCTCTCTCTCTATCTATCTATCTAGCTATGTACACACACACGCATACACACACACACACACACATATATGACTAAAATCTTACGGGTATTTCATTAACAAAATATATTTCTTGTATAAAGGGAAAACTTGAAAAATCTTTCGGAGTTCCATCTGCTTGGATCCGACCTTGGAACTTTATCTTGGAGTATCATTTGGATTACGTTCTTTATCCTTTTACTGATTTCTTTTTTTATCCACACGCACATACATACATACATACATACATACATACATACATACATACATACATGCACAATGATGTTTGTATAAATTACTTACCAGATTCTGATTTGTTGAGATCTTTACTAGTATCACGTGATATGGTTTGACCATTACTCTCCGTATCAGCTGTCAGTTCAGGAATGGTGAACGTAGCCAGAGAAAAGATAAAGAGATATAAATATACATGCATATATATATACATGCGTTATACAAAGCAGTTCATGTACATACATATCCATAGACACACACACAAACACACACACACACACACACATATACACATATACATATACGTATAAGTCTGTACGTACGTATGTATGCATGTATGTATATATTTATGTATACTCACGGACGCAGGAATCAACCAGGAGCTGTTGTGCAAATAATTATCATTATCATCATTATTATTATTATTGTTGTTGTTGTTGTTGTTAACGTCGTAAACTAGACATTTATATTCATTGTAGTCGATTCTTTATAATAATGTCGAAGAATTAATCTCTAGAGCCTGCTCTAATGTGAAGTTACTTGGAATGGGAGGGAAAAAAAAGCATAAATATTTTTCTTTTGTACTTTCAGAATATAAATATAAAAAAACAACAACAAAGAACAAAAAATAAACAAAACAAAACAGCAATTCGATTGATACATCTAGACAGTGTCGTCTTACTGAAGATGGCATACTTATACGTGTGTATCGATGTACACGCATACCATACACAAATACATGTATGTATATGTGTATAAATATATATATCTATACATATATCTATAACTATCTATCTATCTATCTATCTATCTATCTATATCCCTCTCTCTATATGTATATATTTATTTGCATATGAATATATATATATACATATATATATATACATACATACATATATATATATATATGCATGCATATATATGTGTATACACACACACATGCACATCAATGCATATATATATCTTACATACATGTATTCATAGATGTATATAGAAACATGCGTATCTATGCATATATATATATATATATATATACATACAAGTATCTAGATTCATGTATGTATATATACATATATGCACATACGTATAATACACACACACATATGCAATATATGTAGACGTCTACGTACACACAATCCCAGCTATACAGACACACTCGCACATACACATACATATATTTCAAGATGTCAGTTAGTAACAACAAATTTCATCTGTGATGTGCTGTGACACCGTGACACGGTATATTTGAGTCATGGTGACTCTGTCGCAGCGTGTCGCACCACCACACAATCTGGCTACCTCTCTAAAACATTCACCCATTCGTCATTTACCCTCAACCGTATATTCGTCGGCTGATCTTTCCATAACCGACTGGTTTCTCCAGCTGAGCGTCATGTAGACCTGTTCCAGTGAAACTGAGCCTTTGGTGAGTAGCCATCATCATTATCATCACCAAGACGATGACGGTGATCTCCATCACGACCACAATCAGCATAAACATCTTCATCATTATCACCGCCATCCTCATCACCCTCCTCCTCCTCTTCATCATCGTCGCTACCACCATCATCATTGTCATCCTCTGCACCCTTCCTCTTTCCCCTTCTCCTCCTCATCGTCATCATCGGCGCCGGTGTTGTCATCATCATCATCATCATCATCATCATCATCATCCTATCGATAACAGCGACCCCCACGTCATCAACACTATCACCACTACCACCGCCACCATTAACATCAACTTCCTCACTATCATCACCACCACCACCAATAACAACAACAACAATACCATCATCATCGTCATCAGCAGCAGCAGCAGCAGCAGGAGCAACAACAACAGCAACAAGAATAACAACAAAGCATGACAGCAACAAACACAACAATAACAACTACAAAATTACGAATAAACAATCATAACAAAGCGGCAACAACCTAAACAAGGGCACCAACAGCAGCAGCAACAACAACAACAACAACAGCATCAACGATAGCAACCACAACGATGTTAACGAAAATATAGGTGACATCAATGAAAAGAGAAGGCGGGGGGGGGGCCTCTACGTCGTCGCTTGCTGGGCTAGAAATCGCACTTTAATCTCCTTCAACCACTTTCTTACTGCCTTATAGAAGACTTTGGATAAAGTATACAAATGGATATGGTCGGCACGGTCAGCAACAACAACAACAACAACTGCAACATGTACATTCGAACGTTAGAAGACCTTCCGCTGTGGAACTAGTCCCAGGAGAATTTTCCCCCATTAGACAAAAGGATTGAAAACATATTGAACTATGAATGACGTCATTGTATCTTAGAACGAATACCAAATTCGCCATTCACAACCTTATCAACAAACCGGAAATTCGATATTAGGGTGGAGCGTTTTTTCACGATTTTCGATTTCGTGATGGCGGTTGTGCGGTAAAGTTGTAACATCAAAATAACTGGTGTAGAATCATAGAATTCTTATTTCTTTACTGCCCACAAGGGGCTACACACAGAGGGGACAAACAAGGACGGACAAACGGATTAAGTCGATTACATCGACCCCAGTGCGTAACTGGTACTTATTTAATCGACTCCGAAAGGATGAAAGGCAAAGTCGACCTCGGCGGAATTTGAACTCAGAATGTAGTGGCAGACGAAATACCGCGTTATAACGTTTCTACCAGATCGCCGCCTTAATCATAGAATTCTGCTACAATATCTTCTGTCTCCAGAAATGCATCGAAAAAAAGAAGAAGTGGAAATAAAATACGCCTCTGCTTATTTATTAACTATAAAAGACAGTTTTCAGTGCATCTTCTTCAGGTAGCTTTGAAATGAATGTGGTGAAATTACTCTAAAATACGACTTGAACAGGGTTTTTTTCTGTGACTTCATCTGCCTCCACAAACGCCTTAAAATATGCAAAAAAATATTGTAATTTATCGGATTCAGAAAAATTTTCATGTAAATGTAAATTACAGTACACCTCTGTCCCTCCTTGTGGAGACAGAAGATATTGTCGCAGAGTTCAAAGATTCTACAGTAGTTATTATATATATATATATATATATATATATATATATATATATATATATATATATATATATATATATATATATACATATATATATATATATACTTGTACATATATATATATATATATATATATATATACTTGTATATATATATATAAATATATGTATGTATATGTGTGTGTGTGTGTGCGTGTCTCTGTGAGTGTGTGTGAATGTATATATATATATATATATGTGTGTGTGTGTGTGTGTGTGTGTGTGTGTGTGTGTGTGTGTGTGTGTGTGTGTATGCATGTATGTATATAATTGCATATACATACATATAAAATCATAAACAGCAGGTTGCAATGTTTCACCGAAAAAGAGAATTATAATTCTCACTAAATGTGACTAGGGTGTTAAGAAACACCTACATTGCTAGAAATAAGAGTTAAAATGCCCTTATGCTGTAGTTAAGACAGATGAATGAAAACATATACACTAACGGACCATAAGCGTCCGAAAAATGCCGACCGAGAAAATTTTCGGACGATTCAGGTTCCTGTTAGAGTATGTTTTCATTCATGTGCATTAATTACAGCATTAGAGTATTTTAGCTCTTATTTCTAGCAATTGTAGCGAACAGCAAGCAAGTCGTAAAAGGTGGTAATATGACGTAATGGTCCTGTTGCCCGAACAAGTATAATTGTTGGCTTCCCATTGGTTAAAATTACTGCCCATATTTGAATTCTAAACTTTCGACAAAGAGAATTCTTTCACGAAATACAGTTCTTAGAATTCAGATATGAACAGTTATAAAAACCCCGATTTTGGGGAAATTAATCAGTGTTCGTTGGTTGTCAATAGACTCCACAACACTCACCCTAGTGATCGTTGCTTGTTACTGAACTCCACGACGCTCACTCCTTTGAGATGTTGGCTATTTTTGTGCCATGTCAATTACTCAAACCCAACAAGACTTATTTGAAATTGTTGTGTAAACTCTGATAGTTAGTACGAAGGAATTAGGTAGTAATACATTTATGTCGTATCTCTCTACGACAAAGTGCCTTACTTCCAAATGTACTGTAAATATTAAATATACATAAATAATTTTGTATGTGTATTTGGTGTGCAAGATTCTTGATGTGAATACGTGTGTTGAAAGAAATACTATTAAACCCTGGGAGAGGCATTATGCCGGTAATAAACACACGCACTGGTTAGGACCGAACCAGTGCGTGTGCTTATTACCGGCATAATGCCTCTTCCAAGGTTTAATAGTATACATAAATAAACCAATGTAGTAAATATTTTCTTTTTCTTCACTTCTTTCCAACCTGTTAATGAAATTTACTTCTGCATTTATGAAACTGTTCTTATTGCGGTGAAAAAGAACGCGAACATTTCTTCAACATACATGCACATTCAACATGACCTTAAGCGTCTTGATATATATATATTTCACTAGGGCATTTATGTAGCTTGATTTGAGATTTATGTATAGTGATAATACTTATAATCAAGTTATAAGTGACGGGTTTATCATTGTAGATTTTTACTCAAGGAATAAACTATTTATCTATCCCAGTAGAAACCATATAAATAAGATAATATACCACATTATAAAAGTGGTACCCAATCAGCCGTTATAACAATCCCACTGTTATACAATGCATGTTTCTCTTAACACCTAGTCACATTTAGTGACAATTATAATTGTCTTTTTCGGTGAAACATTGCAACTTACTGTTTATATTAATTTTATATATACGTATATCCAGTTATGAATTAAAAACAGTAATATATTTTTTAAAAAGTTAAAAGTTATGTATGTATGTATGTATGTATGTATGTATGTATGTATTCATTTGTAAGATTTACATGCTAATACATTCGGCGGGGAGAATAAAGTCGATTACAGTGACAGCAGTTGACGAGTGGTACGTTATTATACCGTACCCGATAAACGAAGCACGAAATCTGCATTGGCGCCATTTTGAATTCAGCTTATAGACCAGTGGTCCTCAACCAGGGTCCATAAGGCGCATGAAGGTCCATATAAGATTTGGTGGTTGTGGTGGGGAGGGACGTAACAAAATAGTAAATTGGGGAGCCACAATAATATTTTAAGGGGCCTTGAAAATATTTCGCTTTGGATGTATGTATTGGTATGTATTACAAGAAACAGCTAGGCTTCTGTCTCTAAGTTTACATAATTCAACTTACCAGAGTTAATGTGTGGAAAAAAAAATTGAAAGAAGTTTCTCTAAAGCTAGTTTTTCAACATTAGATGGCTATGGGGGTCCACCAGAATAAAATAGTAATCAAAGGGGTCCATAGTTTAAAAAATCATTGAGAAACCTCAGATAGAAACGAACGCGACATCATGTCACTTAGGTACATAATTATTATACAACACGGTTAGTACAAAGGTACAGGTTAAGTACGTTACATACGAAGTAATATCTAAAAGTTCCCGGACTAGTTCTGTAGCGCGCCAACAGATGGCAGCACACGGTTGCACACATAGTGAGAGTTAGCAGTGACCTTCATGAGGCAGTGTGCCAAGTGACATTGCTGTGTTCGCAAGTTGTGAAATTTGTGTTTTTGTGATCACGTGTATGCTGTAGTCTGCGAATTTTGCGATGGGCAGGAAGTTGGAACATAGAGCCAACATAAAATTTTGCGTTAAACTTAAGATGTCTGCAACAGAGACATTGATCATGCTTCGGTAAGCTTACAGCGACGAGGCAATGGGTCGTACGCAATGTTTCGAGTGGCACTTTAAAAGCGGAAGAACATCTCTGGAAGTCGATGGGCGATCTGGAAAACCTGCGCGAGTGTCACTCCCGAAAATATGATATTGTGCATCGAGAATTTGTTTTCCGGGGCCAGACTGTCAACCCAGAGTTCTACTGCGACGTTTGAAGGAGGACATTCGGTGAAAGCGACCGGATCTGTGGAGTGGGAAGAATTGGACTCGTCGTGACGGCAATGCACCCTGTCACCGAGCTCTCCTCACTCATGAGTTTCCCACCAAAAAAAACAAAACAAAAAAAACAACATGGCATCGCTTCCGCACCCACCCTATTCCCCAGATTTCGCACCCGCGGCCTGCCATCTCTTCCCCAAGGTGAAAATGCAGCTCAAAGGTCGCTGTTTTAATACCGTTGTCGAGATCCAAAACGAATCGTAGAAGGTCCTGGACTCGCTTACAGAAAACGACTTCCAGGCCGGATTCCAAAAGTGGCAGGAGCGCTGGGACCGGTGAATTGCCGCGCAACGTAACTATTTCGAAGGAGATGATGTTAAAACTTAGGTAAATAAGTTATTTTTTATTAAACATAACTAGTCCGGGATCATTTCGATACCATGTCGTATGTTAGAAATATGAATGATACGCCAACAACCAAAAAAAAAAATAAACAAAGTGAAAATGCAGCAAACAAAATGATAAAATAAAATAAAAGAAAGAAAAAGAAAAGACAAAAAGAAAGGAATCTGTTATAAATAATAATAATAATAATAATCCTTTCTACTATAGGCACAAATCTTGAAATTGGGGAAGTGGGTAGTCGGTTACATCGACCCCCAGTACTCAACTGGTATTTAATTTATCGACCTAGAAAGGACGAAAGGCAAAGCTGACCTTGGCGGAATTTGAACTCAGAACATAGCAGTGGACGAAATAGTGCTAAGCATTTCGTCCGGCATGCTAACGATTCTGCCAGCTCGCCGCCTTAATAATAATAATAATAATAATAATAATAATAATAATAATAATAATAATAATAATAATAATAATAATAATAATAATAATAATAATAATAATAATAATAATAATAATAATAATAATAATAATAATAATTATTATTATTATTATTATTATTATTATTATTATTATTATTATTATTATAGGATTGAGGTTACTCCTCCAGAAAGTATAGAAGCAAATAAAGATAACAATGGCACTCTTTATTTGATAATAATAATAATAATAATAATAATAATGATAATAATAATAATAATAATAATAATAATAAGAATAATAATGGCTTTTGATTAAGGGAGAAGGACAGAAATTTTGAGGGTAGGGGCAAGCCAATTACATCGAACCCCGTATTTAAATTGTACTTTATTTTACAAATCCCGCAAGAATGAAAGGTAACGTTGACCTCAGCGGAATTTCAACAGAGGATGTAAAGAGCCGGAAGAAATACCGCTAAGTATTTTGTTCGCCGCGCTAACGATTCTGTCAGCTTGTCGCCTTTATAGGTTTCAAATGTTAGTAGAAGACCAAGAATTTTAGGAAATGGGGCTAGTCGTCCATTTTTATCGATCCCGGAGAGATGAAAGACAGGGTTGACAATGGTGTGATTTAAACATAGAACGTAAAGAGTCTGAAGGAACAGCTCAAAGCATTTTGTTCGACGCTCCAGTTAATAATGAAATAAAATTATCACTCAAGAAATGATTTAGAAATGTTTTGGCACAAGGCCAGCAATGTTGGTGGGGTGGGGGTGGGGAGTAAGTCGATTACTTCAACCCCGGTGCTCTGCTGGTACTTAGTTTATCGACGTCGAAAGGATAAAAGGCAAACTTCGACCTCGGCGGAATTTGAGCCCAGAACGTAAAACTGTTATGCATTTTGCTCGGCTCGGTAACGATTCTTATTTCCTTATTGCCCACAGGGGGCTAAACATAGAGGGGACAAACAAGGACAAGCACAGGGATTAAGTCGATTACATCGACCCAGTGCGTAACTGGTACTTAATTTATCAACCCCGAAAGGATGAAAGGCAAAGTCGATCTCGGCGGAATTTGAACTCAGAACGTAACGGCAGTCGAAATACTAGTAAGCATTTCGCCCGGCGTGCTAACGTTTCTGCCAGCTCGCCACCTTTTATCGGCAGTGAATAATAAAAATGAAAATTAAAAGTAATAATAATACAAAAAAAAGAAGTCGACATGTTGAAAGAAAAGAAAATTAAAAAGCCATGCGAGAGAAAAAGAGAACAATAAACCCAAATATTGAAGGCAGCGAAGAGTCAAGGCATGCTTCGAGATATCAAGGCATGCTTCAAGATATCAAAGGCGGCAAGGCAATATGGCCACTGTCAAGCAAAAATAAAACCCAGCGATTGGCTGACTGACCGGAAGTCTTGACAATGATAGACTGACCTTGAGTTCGCCTCATCATTCGTTCTAATACTCGCTCCTGAATCTTCCTTTTGTGCTCCCTGTATTTTACTGCAAATATTGGAAATATAAAACAACAGGTTAAAATACTAAACAAATATGTTGTTGTTTCATTGTTTGTTACACACCTTCAGAAGCTTCAGACATGATCCGTCGGTTGCGCCGCTTTTTCTCTCGTTTACGATATTTCACTAGAAAGAGAAATGTTAAGCAGTGAATATGTTACATGTATATCTGTATGTGCGTATATATGTGTGTGTCTGAGTGTGTGTGTGTGTGTGTGTGTGTGTGTGTGTGTGTGTGTGTGTGTGTGTGAGCGTATGTGTGTGTACATACATACTTTATAGGCGCAGGCGTGGCTGTGTGGTAAGAGGTTCGAGTTTATATATATATACATTATAGACGTATATATACACACGCATAGTATAATACATATATGCATATATATATATACATACATATACATATACATACATATATATATATATATATATATATATATATATATATATATATACATACATACACACACACACACATATATATATATGTATGTCAGGTCGCTCTCGAGTGCTACTGGTAACATGTAATCCAGTACAACCTGTTCCATAGTCGGGTCGTCGGCGACTAGACTGGCAACCCCACCAGGCTTATATATATATATGTGTGTGTGTGTGTGTGTGTGTGTGTGTGTGTGTGTGTGTGTGTGTGTGTGCATATATTTTTACTTTTTATATATGTATATATTATTTATATTTAAATCTTATTTTATTTATATGTTTGAATCACATATCTTGTACTTTTTAATGTATTTATGTATGAGCTGCTTAGCGTCGGACACCGGAATAATATTTAATGACTCTTATGAAGCTTTTGGGTGTCGGTTTGGTGTCTGGCACGGGATAGCCTATCTCATGGGCAGGTAGAAGCTCTTTAACCTTGGTTGGTAATCTACCTAAAAGAAGGAAATCTCCAAAATAAAAGCTGAGGCCTTGGAAGTTCCCGGTTTTGTCAATTCTCATGTTAGACCGGCGAAAGTCTTCTTGGGCCAATAGGTGGGGGTAGCGCGGTACAAGCTACACCCATTGAAAATTATTCATCTGCACAGGTACTTCTTGTACACCAATATTAGTAATATATATATATATACACGCACACGCACACATAGACATATACATATATATATATATATATATATATATATATATATATATATATATATATATATATACATATATATGTTTGTGTATACACATATACATATATGCATACCTACATATATATATATATATATATATATATATATATATATATATATATATATATATATATATATATACATACATATATATATATATATATATATATATATATATATATATATATATACACATACATACATACCTACACACACACACACACACACACATATATACACACATAGGTATATGTATGTGCTTATCTGTTTCTTCCACCACCACTCCCACAGCTTAGCGACCGGTGTCGCCTTGCTTATGTTTATATCCCACTTATATCCCTCTCCCCACCCCGTAACTTAGCGGCTCGACAAAAACGACCGATAGAATCAGTATCAGATTTTAAAAAATAAGTACGACTTGTTCGTCTAAAATGCTTTAACGCGGTGCCCCAGTATGGTCCCTGTCCAGTGACTGAAACAAGTAAAAAAAAAAAAATACTTACATACCGTACATACATACGTACAAAACACACACATACACATATATGTATGTATATACATATACCATACATACATACATACATACATACATACATACATACATACATACATACATACATACGGAATTTTTAAATCGCTACGATATTGCCTAGATATGCGTTGGCCCCCATGCAATGATAATCCGCCAGGAGGCTGGTGTGGATTTTTGCGAAGGTTTGTCACGGATGACTCGACCATGGAACTTGTTCTACATTACATGTTACAAGCGGGGATTATGGCTCAACTGCCTAAACATACACCTACATTCATACATACATATATGTGCATGCGCATATAACTACATTTATGTATAGAGTAATAATGATAATAATAATCCATGGATGGAATTCATAGATTTTTTTAATACATCGCTACGAGCGTTTCAACAAGCCACATGTTTAAGATCTGAAGAAAATTGTGATTTGTGGATACGTGCGTAACGATGCATTTAAATATTTATAAATTCCGTCCATGGATTATTATTATTATTGTTATTATTGATGTTATTATTATTGTTGTTGTTGTTGTTGTTATTATTATTATTATTATTATTATTATTATTATTATTATTATTATTATTATTATTATTATTATTATTATTACTGAGTGAGAGAGCAGTGCATGCCACCGAAGTGACACAGGGGTACAAATATACGAAGCCCAGTATACCCATCATGACTTCCCGTCTGATAAAGGTACACCAGGCACATGCATCACAACCATGTGTGCGCGACATGGTGATCTTATATCAAGATAAACAGCACACGACCTTGCAGGTGGGACCCCGTTAGAATTTTCTTCAGGTTGAGTAGCACATCCCGCGGAAAAGGTTCCTGAATAAAGGTTGTTTAAAGATGTTGAACGAAACACCCATGTTTCCAGGAATGAATTATCCAAACTCAAAAGATTTCCTCTCAAAACATGGTTATGATGCTCCTCCACTACTTTCTGGAATCCTGAATTATTATTATTATTATTATTATTATTATTATTATTATTATTATTATTATTATTATGTTGTTTTTTTTCTTCTTTCTTCAAATTTTCTTCCATTTCTCGCCGAGTGTTTTCCGTACACCAAGGGCAGAGAAGCTCATTGCATGCATTCCCAGTTTACACACGCAAATTCACAGGTAAAATATGTATGTAAAAAAAAATTAATAAATAAATAAATTTAAGAATGGATGTTGCTTTCACAGCGATAATGCTCTTCTCAGTACATGAGTCGTTCCAGTTAACACGATTTTTTGCACTTCCTGTAGGGATGGTAGGCCTGGTATCATTTTCAAATAGGTTTCAGTACTTTTTTTTTTTTTGTCATTCCTAGAGATCCTACAATCACTGGTACGGTAGTCGCCTTGAGGTGCCACATTTTTTCAATTTCTATTAGCAAGTCTTTATATTTACTGATCTTGTCAAATTCTTTCGCCGCTATATTATGATCGCAGGGAATACTCATGTCAATTAATAAACACATCTTCTTTGTCTGATCTTTTATAATAATATCCGGTTTATTAGCTTTTATAGTCTTGTCAGTATGTACGGGGAAGTCCCAGAGAATCGATACATTTTCTCCCTCAGTCACAGCTTCAGGATGGTGTTTATACCATTTGTCAGCGGTTTTGATTTTATAATGCCGACATATTGTCCAGTGTAAATACTGGCCAACTCTGTCATGTCTTGCTTTATATTCTACAGGTGCTAAGACTAATATTATTATTATTATTATTATTATTATTATTATTATTATTATTATTATTATTATTATTATTATTATTTTATGTTTGACTTTTGTTTTGCATTTGTACAAGTTGGATCCAAGTCTCACCCAGAGACCTCAAGAGACAACAAGTTAGAAGTTCATGTAGGTGTTATGCCTAGGGTACCATATATTTGGATTTGTACAGTTTTGTTCTAGTGAATGTTTAAGAAACCATAAGAAAATTATGTGTTTGTTTTAAAATTTGAGATCACATAGACAGTATTTTACGTAGGATATGGGCAGTTCCCATGAGCACTATCTTTTGAACTTCAGCCATTTTGGGGTTTCCTGGTATCTGAGCTAAGTAGTAATCAGCCCGTTTCGCTGTCATTCCCAGGGCACCTATGACATATTATTATTATTTTATGTTTGACTTTTGTTTTGCATTTGTACAAGTTGGATCCAAGTCTCACCCAGAGACCTCAAGAGACAACAAGTTAGAAGTTCATGTAGGTGTTATGCCTATTATTATCATTATTATTATTATTATTATTATTATCATTATTATTATTATTATTATTATTATTATTATTATTATTATTATTATTATTATTATTATCATTATTATTATTATTATTATTATTATTATTATTATTATTATTATTATTATTATTATTATTATTATTATTATTATTATTATTACTATTATTATTACCTCCGCCTTAGCGAAGGCGGAGATATTGTTTTTAGTCACGTTTGTTTGTCCGTGGACAAGATATCTGAAGAACCGCTGGATGGATTCGGATGAAACTTTCAGAGGTGTTTGACTCCGTGACTGGCACGAACTGATTAGATTTTGGGATCAATCCGGTACCGGACAAGGATTCTAGATTATTTTTCCGGATTTTTTTTACTTAATTTTTGAGAGCGGTCGGGTTCATTTTTAGTATTCTCATTTGTGAGAGCAGTCGAGTTTATTTCAGATATTCTCATTTTAAAAAATCACCTCTGGCTAATCGTTGAGAGGACGTTGGTGTTGCCTTGGCGGCGGTCTGCGCTCCCTGAGTGCTCTTGTTGTTACTATGTTTATCCTTGCTCGATGCAACCCCAAAAGCTGTTATTGGCAGTTGGTATCATTAGGCTGAAGCCGCCATAGTAAAATAAGCTTTTATATGCATATTCAAAACGTTTCCCGAAAACGAACTGAAAAGATACATACATACATACATACATACATATATACGCACACACACACACACACACAGACATATATATACACATATATACATACAATTACGCATAATTACGCATTAATATGTGATGCATGACACATGATATATATACGTGATTGTCTATCTATCTGTCTGTCTGTATGTTTATCTATCTATCTATCTATCTATCTATCTATCTATCTATCTATCTATCTATCTATCTATCTCTCTATCTATCTATCTATCTATCTATCTATCTATCTATCTATCTATTATTACATGATATGATATGATATGATATGTATTTATCACATGCATGAATATATATTCAAAGAAAAATGTATATGTATATATACTTGTCAAATACATATATGTACGCACACACACACAAACACACACATAAACACACACATAAACACATGTCAAACCCTTTTGAATGCATTTTTCAAAGCTATAAAAGCACAACGGCTTACTGATTTCCCCCTGGATTCGACGTGTTTAATCAGCTCTTCCCACTCACAAAATGTCGAAGTCTCATAGAAAAGATTAAATGTAGTAAATTTCATTGATTTTTTCCCCCACCCCTTTTTTGTATCGATCTCAATTGACCGAGCAGACGACCAAATACAGGGTGGAAGTTGTGGGAGCTGAATGTCGTCTGAATCGTTGAATCGACCCAGTATATTGCCGACTTTGGTTTCTATCGACCACTGTATGCTGGAAGCCAAAGCCGTTGCCACAAGCGTGATGTGAATTTGGAATTCAACGGGGCGAAACTAATTGCATATTTTAGAAAATCGCTGTATCCTTTCTGTCAACTACCAAATAGACTTAGAAGAAATCCTTGGTAACTAGTGTTTATCTGTCTGTTTGTCTGACTGTCTGCTTGAATACCTATCTATCTATCTATCTATCTATCTATCTATCTATCTATCTATCTATCTATCTCGCTTCGCTCTTAGCGCGGCAGGTTTACAGGAACCGGATTAGCGAATTAATTAAGAGGGCGTTAACAGGAGCCATCGTTAACAACCGCTGGTGGTTTGCCCTGAAAATGGCAATTAAATCGGAATCTATTAGGTTTAGTAAAGAACTAGCGATAGATCGAAATAGAGTAGAGGGAGACTTAGTTAAGAAACTAGAAGAGGCACTTACAACTGGCAGCGCAACCAAAGTTTTGGCTGCGAGGATGGCCCTCGACCAACACCTCAACGCCAAACACGAAGGTTGCGTCGTCAGAGCTAAAATGCGTGCCTTAAGGAACGAAGGGATCGAAGCTGCGCGAGAAGCCCGGGTGGCGGAGGCGCAACGCGGTAACAGAGCCACCATTCGGTCTCTAATCGATGAACAGGGATGTAGTCTGCTCGAACCCGAAAGGATATGTGGGGCCTTTCAACAGCACTTTGCTCGACTGTTCGGTGCGAGCGGTGAGTCGGGTAAACGGTCACCTGTCAAAACCGTTCGACATTACGCGTTCGGTCCGTCAGGGATGTCCCCTGTCGGCGCTTCTGTATGTATTGACGATCGAACCACTACTGCGGAAGCTGGCGACACTGAGGGGTATCCCACGAGAGCTGGGTTGCGGGACGAGCGTGTCTGCATATGCCGACGATGTCACCGTCATAGTGTCGAGAGAAAAGCACGTCGAGATGCTAGGCGAGACACTTAAAGAATACGAAACGGTGACAGGAGCAAAAATTAACCCGGAAAAGTCAGTGGGTTTGTTACTCGGCACCTGGAGAAGCAAGCCCATACCGTCCAACAGTGACTCCGTAGTGGGACGCTGGACGGACGGACCGGTTAAAATGCTCGGGGTCTGGTTCAGTCCGGACCTCCAAATGGATAAGAACTGGGACGAGATCACCAGTAGAGTGATCAAACTCAGCCAAACATGGGCTGAGAGAAAGTTATCTCTAAAAGGCCGGGCGGAGGTGGCTAATGTGTATATCGCATCAGTCGTCGATTACCGCCTGACCGTCGTGCCTTGTCCCGATGCCACCATCACGAAACTAGAACGCATACTTTTCCGCTTTCTGTGGAAGGGTGGCGTTCCGATGGTGAGGCGATCCATTTGCTGTCAACAACCGTTACGTGGAGGACCTGGGATGCCGTGGTTAATGATGCGCAGACATGCGCTGAGACTGCGGCATCTCCGGAACTTCATTGACGACGGTGAACAGGTGTGGGCGCCGTTTGTGAGGCACGCCTTCCCGCAGCTCGTCTCACTCACCGAACTGCAAACATGGATCAGGAAGAGACCGTAACTGGGCGATTGGCACCGCGAGTGTCGCCAAGCTCTACAACAGCTCTGCCGCCCGGGATCAAACTTGTGCAACTTCCAAACGACCAATGCGTTCTATAGAGGACTAGTGGAGGGGAGGTCTGACGACACTCTCGGGGCAAACCTGGGTGTCGACGAGAAATTCCTAACCCGCCTTTTCAAGACGACGTTCGGGCCGGGGCCTATGGATAATTTCCAGAGATCCCTGGCTTGGCAATGCTATCGAGACGCACTACCAGTTCGAGAGAAGATCTACAGACACGGTTCGAAAACCACCGGACCGACCTGCCCGAGATGCGGTCAGAGCGACGAAACCGTTCTGCACGCACTCGTGCAGTGTCCAGATATTTCAGAGCTGTGGACCTTCGTCGAACGGCTGTTGTCGCGTGTGGGACGAGCCCACTTATCAGCCGAGTCTATCGTGAATATTGTTCCGCCACCTTCCTTTAAACGGGAAGGAAAAACGGTTTTTGTAATACTGATAGCTATGGCAAAAGAATGCGTGTGGTGGACGCGTTTGAAAGGTCTACAAACAAACACTTTCCTCTCTGGTCAGTCCCTCGTCAACTTTTTCAAGTACCACTTGAAAAGGAGGATGAGGATAGAGAGGAAAGTGTTGTCGAATGAAAGTTTCAATAAAAAATGGGTAAATGTGGCAAGAATGGTAAGAATGAAAGACGACACCTTTTTAAGCATAGACTTGTAACAAAAAGAGACAAAAAGAGAGAAGGTACTTACTTTCATGTACCTTTAAAAAAAAAAAGCCTGAGGTGACCGTGGTCTTTTCCGTAGGCTTTTCTCTCCACGGATAAACCTAATCTGTTCCCCGTTTTTTACATCGACCGTGATACACGATCCCTATTGATCGCCCCCCACCCACGTTTTTTTTTCTTCCCGCGATCCCTTTTGATCGAAATTATCCCCCCCCCCCAAGAAAAGCTCTACTTTGTAATTTGTCCATTTTCTGTATTTAGCCCTGTGTGGTTATAATAAAAAGATATCTATCTGTCCCCTCTGTGTGCAGCCCTGTGTGGCTAATAAAAGAAAGTTATCTATCTATCTATCTATCTATCTATGCCCATGTGCAAGTTATTTTTCAAAGTGAAGAGTTAGCGAAACGATTCTCAACGCTAACTCTTAAGACAGAAGAGTTAACAATGATACCGAGTTACCTTGGTCAGAGGGTAACAAGGGTTATCATAAAAAATATTCCTACCACGGTAGACACACTATGGATAACATCAGCCGTATGTGTCGATATGGAGGAAGTTGATATATTGCAAATTAATGTTTCTGAAAAGCAACAGTGGGTGGGTAAAAAAATGGAGATCCTTCTCCATATTACCCAGGAGTCACTAAATAAAATACCCACCTACATAAAGTTACCATCAACGCAAAGGCTGTATGTAGTGGTGGAAGGCAGACGACCACGCTGTTACATATGTGGCAGTGAAGCTCACTTCCAAAAGGACTGCAATTCTGCCGCGAAACAACAGCAACAACAACAACAACAGCCACGGGAAAACCAAAAACCCAAAACACCAGCATTATTACCCACACCACCGTATGCACAACTGATCAAGCAGCTATATGCGAAAACGAAAGAACGGCAACAACGAACAAACCAACCCAACCAAACAACACCACCACCTGAGTCAAAAACAGAAACAACACCACCAACAACAACTAAAGACAGACCAACACCAACACCAAGAACAACAACGAAGAAGACAACCACTGAGAACGAAGAAAAGACCAATACTACTCCCAATTCCCCAACAACACACACACCACACACACCACACACCACAACACCATCGACAAACACACAAATAGAACCAAATGCTTTGCCTTTACCCCCTTCTGATTCGTCAGACATTTCGTCTAACGATGAAAGTTCTACAGAATGGCAAATAGCCACAGGAAGTAAAAGAAAAAGATCAAAAACAACCCCAAAATTAAATGCATGCAAAGCAGGGAAATATGTAACCGCTGAAAGCCCCTTGCACAAACAAACCAGCACCAACATCACAAAAACACACACAATGCTATCAGCGATAGACACAACAAACACAAAATTAATGGACTACATCATATCGCAAACAAACATTTCTGAAGATAATTATAAGCTGAACAATCATCCACGCACTACACCACCGAAACACATCAAAATAGTTCACATCACACAAACGCAGCACCACACACTCAAAACCCTCTTTCCAAATGCGGTTGGGGGGTTCCAAAAATATTTATCAAAGAAACTCTTCAAAAACCTCATCCAAGATACTTCAAAAGAAGAGGAAGCTAAAACTTTCGAAACGAGTAAGTAACCTTCTCTCTTGTCTCTTTTACTGTCGTGTATGAAACACAAATTTCGACTTCAACTATGCTTAAATTAGGTTGTGTAAATGTACGTGGCTTGGCGTCAGCTTGGAAGCAAGGTTACCTTCTAAATGACATCAAGTCACAGAACATAGAAATCATGGCTATCAGTGAAACCAGACTCAGTAACCCGCGGGCCCTCAAGTCCATGTTTGGTGGACATTTCGACATTTATTTTTCTCCCTGTCTGCCAAACATGGGTGGTGGTGGTACCGCGGTGCTTTTTCGGAAGAGTCTGAACCTAAAAGTAAGGCCAATATTCCTAGACCCGGAGGGTAGGCTGGTTGTCTTGGACGTCGATAGCACAAACGGGTGTGCTTTCCGTCTGGTGGCAGTGTATGCACCGTCCTTAACGGGTCGGGCGGATTTCCTTAGACGTCTAGAGGTTTTCCTGGGAACGTCACGACCTTTACTGTTAGTAGGGGACTGGAACGCTACCTTGGACACGCATATAGACTATGTGGGAGTGGATAGGAGTAGAAGGGGATGTAAGTGCCTCAAAGACCTGCTCAGACGTTTCCATTTGTCTGACAGGTTCCGACTCGACCATCCGAACGTGCCAACGTGGACTTGGACAAACCGCGTCGGATCGTCGAGATCGTATCTAGATAGAGTTCTATGTAGGACAGCGGATAGAGATAGTGTAGGATGTCCACAATTTAAAATAGTCAGCTACACAGATCACAAGTTTGTGACGTGTACGCTCGACTTAGATAAGACACATAGGCAGGGTCCCGGTTACTGGAAACTGAACGCTTCGCTCTTAGCGCGGCAGGTTTACAGGAACCGGATTAGCGAATTAATTAAGAGGGCGTTAACAGGAGCCATCGTTAACAACCGCTGGTGGTTTGCCCTGAAAATGGCAATCAAATCGGAATCTATTAGGTTTAGTAAAGAACTAGCGATAGATCGAAATAGAGTAGAGGGAGACTTAGTTAAGAAAATAGAAGAGGCACTTACAACTGGCAGCGCAACCAACGTTTTGGCTGCGAGGATGGCCCTCGACCAACACCTCAACGCCAAACACGAAGGTTGCGTCGTCAGAGCTAAAATGCGTGCCTTAAGGAACGAAGGGATCGAAGCTGCGCGAGAAGCCCGGGTGGCGGAGGCGCAACGCGGTAACAGAGCCACCATTCGGTCTCTAATCGATGAACAGGGATGTAGTCTGCTCGAACCCGAAAGGATATGTGGGGCCTTTCAACAGCACTTTGCTCGACTGTTCGGTGCGAGCGGTGAGTCGGAACGCAGGATGGACTTCACTGCCTACCTGACCGGCCTGCCGCGGCTCTCGGCGGGAGAGGCAGAGTGTTGTGAGGGTCCCATCACAGCTGCTGAAGTAAGGGATGCTATGGCGGGCTGCGCGAGGGATAAGTCACCTGGATTGGATGGTCTACCCTACGAGCTGTATTGTCAAATGCCAGACTTGTTTGGCGACCTCTTGGCATCAGTCTACTGCAACTGGCAACAAAACGGGAGAATTCCCGGTTTCGTGAGCCGAGGTGCAGTGACATTGCTGAAGAAAGACCCAAACAAGGGGAATTTTATAGATAATTTCAGGCCCATCACTCTGCTCAAGGCAGACTTGAAAATTTTGGCCAAAGTAATAGCCGAGAGGTTGGCGCTTGTCATCGATAAACTGGTCGACAGGGCGCAAACATGCGCCGTGCCGGGCAGAAGTATCCATGACAACCTCCACCTCATGCACTACATCATGGACAGGGTAGTTAAGGATCCTGGCATGGGTGGGGCGCTGATCAATTTAGATCAATCTAAAGCCTTCGATAGGGTCGACCATCGATACCTAGCGGCCGTCCTCAGGGCAGCTGGCTTTGGTCCCGTCTTCCGCGGTTGGATCGCTGCCTTGTATAGCGGCATCCGATCGGTAATACGGGTAAACGGTCACCTGTCAAAACCGTTCGACATCACGCGTTCGGTCCGTCAGGGATGTCCCTTGTCGGCGCTTCTGTATGTATTGACGATCGAACCACTACTGCGGAAGCTGGCGACACTGAGGGGTATCCCACGAGAGCTGGGTTGCGGGACGAGCGTGTCTGCATATGCCGACGATGTCACCGTCATAGTGTCGAGCGAAAAGCACGTCGAGATGCTAGGCGAGACACTTAAAGAATACGAAACGGTGACAGGAGCAAAAATTAACCCGGAAAAGTCAGTGGGTTTGTTACTCGGCACCTGGAGAAGCAAGCCCATACCGTCCAACAGTGACTCCGTAGTGGGACGCTGGACGGACGGACCGGTTAAAGTGCTCGGGGTCTGGTTCAGTCCGGACCTCCAAATGAATAAGAACTGGGACGAGATCACCAGTAGAGTGATCAAACTCAGCCAAACATGGGCTGAGAGAAAGTTATCTCTAAAAGGCCGGGCGGAGGTGGCTAATGTGTATATCGCATCAGTCATCGATTACCGCCTGACCGTCGTGCCTTGTCCCGATGCCACCATCACGAAACTAGAACGCATACTTTTCCGCTTTCTGTGGAAGGGTGGCGTTCCGATGGTGAGGCGATCCATTTGCTGTCAACAACCGTTACGTGGAGGACTGGGGATGCCGTGGTTAATGATGCGCAGACATGCGCTGAGACTGCGGCATCTCTGGAACTTCATTGACGACGGTGAACAGGTGTGGGCGCCGTTTGTGAGGCACGCCTTCCCGCAGCTCGTCTCACTCACCGAACTGCAAACATGGATCAGGAAAAGACCGAAACTGGGCGAATGGCACCGCGAGTGTCGCCAAGCTCTACAACAGCTCTGCCGTCCGGGATCAAACTTGTGCAACTTCCAAACGACCAATGCGTTCTATTGAGGACTAGTGGAGGGGAGGTCTGACGACACTCTCGGGGCAAACCTGGGTGTCGACGAGAAATTCTTAACCCGCCTTTTCAAGACGACGTTCGGGCCGGGGCCAATGGATAATTTCCAGAGATCCCTGGCTTGGCAATGCTATCGAGACGCACTACCAGTTCGAGAGAAGATCTACAGACACGGTTCGAAAACCACCGGACCGACCTGCCCGAGATGCGGTCAGAGCGACGAAACCGTTCTGCACGCACTCGTGCAGTGTCCAGATATTTCAGAGCTGTGGACCTTCGTCGAACGGCTGTTGTCGCGTGTGGGACGAGCCCACTTATCAGCCGAGTCTATCGTGAATATTGTTCCGCCACCTTCCTTTAAACGGGAAGGAAAAACGGTTTTTGTAACACTGATAGCTATGGCAAAAGAATGCGTGTGGTGGACGCGTTTGAAAGGTCTACAAACAAACACTTTCCTCTCTGGTCAGTCCCTCGTCAACTTTTTCAAGTACCACTTGAAAAGGAGGATGAGGATAGAGAGGAAAGTGTTGTCGAATGAAAGTTTCAATAAAAAATGGGTAAATGTGGCAAGAATGGTAAGAATGAAAGACGACACCATTTTAAGCATAGACGTTTTTTTTTTTTTTTTTTTTCTTTTCTTCCCGCGATCCCTTTTGATCCAAATTATCCCCCCCCCCCCCCAAAGCTCTACTTTGTAATTTGTCCATTTTCTGTATTTAGCCCTGTGTGGCTATAATAAAAAGATATCTATCTATCTATCTCTGTCTGTCTGCCTATCTATCTATCTGTCTGTCTGTCTCTGTCTATTTGTCTGTCTGGTTATCTATCTATCTATCTATCTATCTATCTATCTATCTATCTATCTATCGATCTATCTATATATCTATTTACGTATACTTATCCTTCCTTCCATGTATACATACATACTTACATACATACATACATGCATAATACTTACACACATACACATAAACATATATACATAGATATATACATACACGCATACACACACTTATATACACACATATATCTATATACATACACGTATGCATACAGACGTAATACACACATACATGCGTATATATACACATACATACGTACATACACATAAACATACTCACAGGCATACATATGCATACATTCATACATACATACATACCGGCTCCCTCCTCAGTGGAAAATTTATAATAATTAAAAAAATAGAGAAGAGACATACAGACATACATACATGCATCTTGTTGACTGGATCTTCCAATTTCACCCGCTGGCCTTTTCAACCTTAAAGTTCCTAACATTTCAAAGTCCCAATCAACACGAATTCTATAATATATTTGATACTACTCTCAATATCGAGTCTCCCCATCATTAAAACTTCTGTCGTCATTCTTAAACTTGCATTGAAAAATGGGAATAAATGTAACATTTTCATAAATACATACAGGCGTAACTAACTGTGTGGTCAAGGAGCTCGCTTTGCAATCCCATGTCTTCGGGTTCAGTCCCACTGCGCGGCACTTTGGGCAGTTGTCTTCTATTCCCCGGACCGATCAATGCCTTATCCTAGTGATATATATGTATATGTATATATATATACATACATACATATGAATATATATATATATATATATATATATATATATATATATATATATATATATATATATATATATATATATATAAAAGACAACTGACAAACAGTCTTGTTTTCTGCTTGATAAATGGTGGGATAATTTTTTAAAATTTCGAGCAGGAAACCCCGGGTAGCTGTATTTACATGATTTGTAGTTTTTTATTTGAAGATTACACACACAAATACCCCACCACCACCACAAACACACATACCTGCACACGCGCGCGCACACACACACATGTACTCAAGGTGCGACGCAATGGCACTGAAGCCAAGACAGCACTCTGTGGGAAGCAAGCTTCTTAACCTCATGTATGTATGTATGCATATATGTAAATGTGTGTATGTTTGTATGTATGTATGCATGTATGTATGTACACACACATATATATTCAGCAATGCCACCCATTATAGTGGTACATACAGTCTCCTCAGTGATTGTAACGAAAGATGTGTGATGATGACCGATGCGATTTGAAAAGTTACTTACCCCAAAGAAATATCAATGCTGCTATCAGGACGCATAGCAATATCAAAGCTGCTATCAGACCGACGGGAACGTTGCTTTGTTGTGTATCATTGGCTGAATGAAGAAAAAACACAATTATTGACCAATCAAATTTTACTTACCTGTGTTAGGTAAGTATAACAATAATCCTTTCCACTAAAGGCACAAGGCCTGAAATTTGGAGGGAGTGGGTAAGTCGATTAGATCGATCCCAGTACTCAACTGTATGGTACTTAATTTATCGATCCCGAAAGGATGAAAGGTAAAGTCGACCTCGGTGGAATTTGAACTCAGAACGCAAAGACGAACGAAATGCAGCTAAGCATCTTGCCCAGCATGCTAACAATTCTGCCAGCTCGCCAATAACATTTTTTTAATAAAGTTAAACCAATTGTTCTATAAAATTGAACCGGGAACCAGGTAAGCATTGCCAAGGGCTAAATGTTAGATACTCCTTCTGTAGTAGGCTCCCTCGTTAATTTGTGTTGTTGAATATGATATCGTGCGTTTCCTTGTCTCACTCTTTAATGTATAAATTTTGTATCAATGGTATATCATACAATCAAGAATGACAGACCTCTTAACAAGGACACCAAATTAGAGCCTGCGAAGACATTAGTTTGGCCTATTGCACTGCATGGATGTGAAAGCGGAACCCTAAGTGCAAACAACACTGCTAAACCGAAAGCTTTTGAATAATATTGAGGGTCAGCTGGTGTGACCATCGAACAAAGAAGTTAGTACTTGAAGAAGTGGGAACAGAAAGAAACTTTTTGCTAACTGTCAGGAAGGGAAATCTATAGTACTTGGGGCTTGTCATCAGGGCCCAGAACTTCTGTCTCCACACCCAAGAAGGAAGATGAATGAGAACTAAAGAAGAGAGAGAACGAGAAGATGATGACTAGAGGATGCCAAAGAATGCACCGGAAGATCTCTGTCTGAATGGACAACCATGGTCCGAGGCAAGAATCGATGGAGAGAGAGAGAGAGAGAGAGAGAGAGAGAGAGAGAGATGGTGTCACCGTCTCCGTCCCTCAGCAATGAGGATGGTAATAGACAAGGCAAGGGATATAATTAATGGCTTACTTGTCTTTTCAGTGGATTTTGGCGGTTTTGGCACGGCGGGCGTCCTGCAAAAAGAGGGAAAAACAGAACAATAAATAAAGTGATGAGGCCTACAACAACAACGACGACGACGACGATGATGATGATTATGATGATGATAATAACAACAACAACAACAACAACAACAACAATAATAATAATAATAATAATAATAATAATAATAATAATAATAAGAAGAAGAAGAAGAAGAAGAAGAAGAAGAAGAAGAAGAAGAAGAAGAAGAAGAAGGAGGAGGAGGAGGAGGAGGAGGAGGAGGAGAAGGAGGATACAAGCGCCGCCACGACAAAGTCGTATGTTTCTTCATTGGCTCTTATGCCGTAAATACCCGTATGAAGTGACAGAGAACTGGTATGATCATGTACCAAGTAAAGTTATGCACGAGAATGGAAAAGTAAGGATACTCTGGGACTATGATTTCCAGACGGATCGTGTAATTAAACACCGTCGGCCGGATATTGTCATATTGAATAAGAGAGACAAATACTGTCAGATCTTTGATGCAGCCATACCAAATGACACGAGTAAAGAGGTTGAAAAAATCACCAAGTACTCCGAATTGAAAGTGGAAATGGCAAGACTGTATGGAATGCGAGAGAGTAATGTAAAAGTGATACTAGTGGTGATCGGAGCGTTGGGCTCAATCAAATTGAAACTTCAAGACTTCTTAAGGCAACTGGAAATTCCATACAAGATCGATGTCTTGCGAAAAGAAGTCTTATTGGGTACAGCGTACATCTTAAGGAAAATATCGTCTGTCTGAGGTCCTTGTTGTAACTTGACAGATGACTAAAGACTTCGGTGAATTTTTACCTACACTGTATTACGAAGGAATAATAATAATAATAATAATAATAATAATAATAATAATAATAATAATAATAATAATAATAATAATAATAATAGTAATAATAATAATAATAATAATAATATAGCCATAAACAAGGTGGCACCAATTATCATAAAATACATAGAGCACTCAATGAACAAATGGCAGACAGTGCTACAGCTCCAAACAAAAGAGGGACTTGTGGAAACGAAAGCCATCCCCATTAGAAGAGGAATATTCCAGGGAGACACGCTCTCTCCACTCCTGTTCTGCCTGGCACTCACACCTTTAACAGAATTGCTAAATAGAACTGGATGCGGTTACAAATGCTATGGAAAAACAGTCAGCCACCTTCTATATATGGATGACCTAAAATTATATGCAAAAAACGACAAAGAGCTAGAAACACTACTACAGACAGTACACGGCTTTACCAAGGAAATAGAAATGAAATTCGGATTAGAAAAATGTGCCAAAGCAACCCTGAAAAGAGGAAAATTAGTTAAAAGTAGCAATATAACACTAGATAAAGCCAATGAAATAAGAGAACTAGACGAAAGCCAACCATATAAGTATTTAGGAGTCAATGAACTAGATAGGATACAACATACACAAATGAAAGAAAAAATAAAGAAAGAGTACTATAGACGAGTTAGATCAATACTAAAAACAGAGCTCAATGCTAAAAACAAGATAATGGGTATCAACACTTTAGCTGTCCCAGTTATAAGCTACAGCTACAACATCCTTAACTGGACACTAAACGAACTATGTAAAATAGACAGGAAAACAAGAAAAATAACGACAGGATATAGGATGCACCACCCAAAATCTGACATAGAAAGGCTATATATACAACGCACAGAAGGTGGCAGGGGTCTTATACAGCTAGAAAACTATTATAAAATAACCACCATAGGACTGCAAAAATACCTACTCCAGAAGCAAGGGAAACTAATACAAATAGCCACAAAACACGAGCAAAACAAAAAACTGTTTTCAGTATTTAAGGAAGCTGACAAATACAAACAAGAAATCAATCTACCTAACAAATACGAAGAAGAAGAAGAAGAAACAACAAAAGCTATAAAACAAATGAAATCCAAACTAAAACTAGAACAGCAACGGACCATGATAAAACGATGGCAAGAAAAGCCCCTACATGGTAAATACTGGGCTAAACTAAATGCGAAAGAAATAGACAGAGAAAAATCCCAGCAATGGCTGAGAAGCTCAGGACTCAAAGCAGAGACTGAAGGATTTTTAATTGCTGCACAAGACCAAAGCCTCCCCACCAGAAATTACCAAAAACACATAATGAAAAGAAATATAACAAGTAACTGTAGAATATGTGGAGATGGACAAGAAACAATAAATCATATTATCTCTGGCTGCCCAGTCCTGGCTAAGAAGAAATATATTCACAGACACGACAGAGCTGGGACCTATATACACTGGAAGCTATGCCAACATTATGGAATAGCAACAGAAAAAAGATGGTATAAACACACGCCAGAAAAGGTCACAGAAAACGAGAAAGCAACCATACTCTGGGATATGCCAATACACACAGATAGAGAAATTAAGGCAAATAGACCAGATATAGTTGTCAAAGATCATGAAGAAAAAAAATGCTTTCTAATTGATGTATCAATACCAGCAGATGACAACGTTTCTCTAAAAGAAATGGAAAACTTTCAAAATACAAAGACCTGGAAATAGAGATAACTCGAATGTGGAATCTAAAAACAGAAACAATTCCTATCATAGTAGGTGCCTTAGGTATAATAAAAAAATATTCAGACAAATACATAACAAAAACACCAGGACTTACAAATATATATAACATACAGAAAATTGCACTACTGGGTACTGCACACATTCTACGCAAAACACTTTCAATACAGTAAACATAAGAGCACCACAGCAAACCACAGCACATACCCAAGGCGCACAGAGCTGCGCTCGGTAGTGAAGTGAAAGCACGTTATAAAAATAAAACTACTGAATAATAATAATAATAATAATTGAATTACAGAGACTATGGAAAGAGCAGGTAAAATGTATCCCAGTAGTTATAGGTGCAATAGGAAGTGTCTCTAAAGATTTGAACAGGTGGATGGAGGAAATAGGCATAAAACCCAGTTTAGTACAGTTCCAGAAAACAGTGTTGTTAGGGACAGCTAGGATACTTAGGAGGGTTCTTGGCATCTAAGGTTACTTGTTGTAGCCTGATGTTAGTAATTTTTCTTTTTCAATTGTCTAATCCGTTTTGCGTATATCAATAATAATAATAATAATAATAATAATAATAATAATAATAATAATAATAATAATAATAATATTAATAGTTTCAAATTTTGTCACAAGGCCAGCAGTTTTGATGCAGGGGCCAGGTCGATTACGCTGACCCTAGTGCTCAACTAGTACTTATTTTATCGACCCCGATAGGATGAAAGGCAAAGTCGACCTCGACGGAATTTGAACTCACAACGTAAAGACGGACGAAATGACGCTAAGCATTTTGCCCGGCGTGCTAACGTTTCTGCCAGCTCGCCGCCAATAACGATGATGATGATGATGATGATGATGGTGGTGGTGGTGGTTGTGATGGTAGTAAATGGTAAATGGTAAGTGAAGGCATATGACACAGTGGTTAGAGCGTTGGGATCACTATCAGGAGGTTGTGAGTTCGATGGTGATGGTGGTGGTAATAACAACAACAACAATATCAATGGTTTCTAATTTAGGCACAAGGCCTGCAGTTTTGAAAGGAGAATGAGTCGCCGATCCTATTGAAATAGTATTTGACCGGGACTTCATTTTATTGAGCCCAGGAAGACGAAAGGCGGAATCTGAAGTCAGAATGTAAAAAAAAAAAATTGGAAGAAATAGTGTTTCGAGTTTTGGCACAAGGCCAGCAATTTCCAGGTGCAGGGTTGAGGGGGGGGGGGGTGCTAAGTCGATTACATCGACTCCAGTGCTCATCTAGTACTTATTTTATCAATCCTGAAAGGATGAAAAGCAAAGTCGACCTCGGCGGAATTTGAATTCAGAATGTGAAGACGGGCGAAATGGCGCTAAACAATTCTAGCACATCAGTCCATTTTTCTTTTTTTTCGGGGGGAGGAGCAGTTTTACAAAGCATTCCAAGGCGAGAAGATGGCAGAATCGTTAGCACGCCGCGTGAAATGCTTAGCGTTCTATGTTCAAATTCCGCCGAGGTCGGCTTTGCTTTTCATCCTTTCGGGGTCGATAAAAATAAGTACCAGTTGAGTACTGGGTCGATGTAATCGAACACACTCTCACCGAAATTGCTGGCCTTGTGCCAAAATTTGAAATCAATATTACATGAAATTCTTTCCGACGCTCTGATATTTCTGCCAATCCATCGCCCTACATAATAATAGAAATAGAATTTTAAAGAAACGAAAGTATTTCCAAACGTTTTTGGAAGTTGTTTCTACACCGCTTACTGAAATTAAGTTTCAGTGGCAGAAACCAGTGAGAGTCTGACAATATTCCAGATGCTAGGTGCCCAATTTCGATCTTCGTTTATCGCATTGTTAAAGAAACGGGCTACAGGGGATAAAAAAGCATTCCTGGTAAACGATCACTGCATTTACCAAGCATCAAAGAACGTTTCCAGATGGCGCTGTCTCAGATAATGATTGAACATTTTTGGCCACAGTATAACGAACCCTCCGCACAAGTATCATTTTTAACAGCACGTAGACCTCCTGCCAAGTAAAACGTGACCCTACCATAAAAATGTGAAACAACATAACTCTGTAGTCATACCATTATATGACGGTCAGGCAGATGGAAGTATTGACCATCTTTGATTGAACTTCAGGAAAATTTCCCCTTCAACCTATTTCTGGGTAAGATTAGCCACCCTGTTGTTGTGTGCAGGATGGATCTAACTATCAATTAAATCCATCGTGAAGATCTCGCTCCACCACACCTGCATTGCTTTGGCTGGGAAACGGGGGTTGATTTCTTCCTTGTGGTGAATGATATTTGATGAAGTGCGAAAGAACGAACAGAAGCGTAGCTGGTGGTGGTAAGACATAGGGGCGGTTCGTCTCGGCGCCGCTGTTATAGCAGTGGCACTTTCGAGTCTGCAGTATGATCCCGTATTGGAAGCGGGGATAGGGGGTGGAAATGAAAGCAAACTCAAGGGCGGCCCCCGGCGTTACAAACTTTGGCCCCGCCATTGAGAACAAGGGAACAATAACTTGCTTCTCAACCAATCATTCAACAATTTCTCCTTTTTTCTCTTCGACTAATCATTCCCTTATCAATTTCCATTATTCTCTTCGATCTTATCCGTCATCAAAATTCGTCCCAGTTCGATTTCTTTATTACAACAAAGGCAGCAAATATTAGGGGATGTGTTTGGGTGAGGGAGACATTATGACATTATGAATACGAATTACAAGAAGCTTGTTTTTTTATATATTTTCATGATTTTTTTAAACATTATGATTGGAAACAAATTGAAAAAATAAAATATAATAATTTGTTTCACAATAGAGATGAACCCCTCCCCACAAAAAACACCCCAAAAACATAACAATACAAAGCAAGGGGATTGCTTTACAATAAACACACAGGTCTTTTTGATCAGAATTGACCTGGGGTTGCACAACAACAGCAACAACAGCATCAACAACAATATGATTTTCAATCGATACAAATGTGTTATCAGAATAACTGAATTTCATTGGTTGTTCATGGTACATTGGTTACTAATGTTGTTGTTGGTGTGGTTATTGATGTTGTTGTTGTTGTTGAGTTATTGAGTTCCTAGAGAATTAGATATATATATATACAATTTGTTTATAGCTACCACCCACACACACACACACACACACACACACACACGCACACACATATATATATGTATGTATATGTATATGTAAATATATACTTATGTATATGTACACACACACACACACATTTATATATAAATATATAGATGGATAGATATATATACATGTATATATGTATACATGCATGTATATACATCCGTGAAAACAGCCATCATGTCATATGGGACACAAATATATTTGTTAGCTATGAACAAATTACTAGATAGGGATACGTTTCAGTATTGTGGAGCTGTATAGCACAAGGCGGTGACGATGATGTGTTGGTGGTGGTGATGGGGATAGTGATATGGTGATTGTGGTTGTGGTAGTGGTGGTGGTTGTGACGATGAGAGCGGTGTTGATGGTGGTGGTTGTGGTGGTGGTTATGAGGTTGATGATGAGGTTGATGATGATGGTAGTGGTGGTGATGGTGGTGGCTGTGGTTGCGATGGGTGGTGAAGGTGATGACGATCATGATGATGATGGTGATGATGGTGATGATGGTGATGATGATGATGATGATGATGGTAGTGTCGGTGGTGGTGGTAGTGGAGAGATGTCAATAACCACGATAATGTCGACGATGGTGGTACCGGCGTCGACGATGACAAAGACGACGACGACGGCGACGATGATGATGATGATGACGACGACGACGGTGACGACGACGACGGTGACGACGACGACGTCGACAACTACAATGATGACAACGATGATGATGACAGTATGGTAATGATGATGATGATGATGACAGCGATGACGACGATGAGGCAGGCCATGGTTCAATACACGTATAACCACATCACCATCTTCTCAAACGTGTGGGCTACATTATCTCTCGAGTGAGCCTTCCATATTTAAGCCGTAGATTTAAGGTCCGAAGGATCTATCGCTGCTATTTCTGTCGAACTGGTCCGTCAAACATTCCATATGGTTAAAAAAAATACCATCTAGTAACCTCGTCGTTTTCGGTTCAATACCAGTGGGAGCAAAGTACCTCCGGTCAAAATGACATTTCACATACAACTCATGAAGGCCTACCTTGCTTCCAGTTTGTTTTGTTGAAATGATAGGGATTAATGTGAAGTAGGTTGACTGCTATTTCTAACAAGCCAGGGACCAGGTAAAAGTTCCTTTATTGGTTCGTGTACAAATCAGTCTGTGTTCAGTGACGCGTGGCTAGCTGCATCCCTATCAGTATATGATGCACCAATGTGTGTAGTCAAATGTGACCAGATGAAACCGTATTGCTATTGTGTTGTGTAGCAGTACCGTTCCAGCGAGTGATTAGCAGAAACAGAAACCGTTTAGGGTTGTGTGCGAGTTTGTGTGTGTGTGTGTGTGTGTGTGTGTGTGTGTGTGTGTGTGTGTGTGTGTGTGTGTGTGTGTGTATGTGTGTGTATGCGCATGCGCGTACGTGTGTGCGTGTGTGCGTATGTTTGTATGCTTGAGTGTGTATTCACATGTCTATTTGCATACAAATATGTTCGTATATATATATGTGTGTGTGTATATATATATATATATATATATATATATATATATATATATACCAGTACATATATATATACATATATATATATGAATGTATATATATATACTTATGCATGTGTATACATGTATGTGCGTGTATATATGTGTATGTGTATAGATGTACATACATATATACACATACATGAATATATATATATATATATATATATATATATATATATATGCTTATGTTTGTGTATATATGTATGTGTGTGCATACTTGTATGTATATTCATATTATATAATGTATATATATATATTCACATACTTATAAGACACATATTCATGAATTTATACATGAATGGGCGTATGTATGTGAGTGTGTTATATAAATGTTTGTTTTATGTATCTCTCGTATATAAAAAAAAAAAAACATTCAAACATTAAACTGAAGGATCACTTAACACCTTTCAACAGAATAACCATTTTTTTTTTACGAAGAAAAGACTGATAGTGACTTCGAAGTTTCCATTATATGTGTCTTTGTTAATAACGAACTCTCTTTCCAAATACTTTGTTTTAAAAATACGTCTGTTCGAGTTTATTTTTCTGTACCAAGGATTTAGATATTATATTCCTTTATTCCTTTTCTTCATGACAGCTGTGCGACTGCAGCCATGCTGGAGCATCATCCTTTAAAAAGGTGGCCAGCAGGTGCTAGAGAGAATCGAACACCCGTACCTTTCAACCCCCGCTTAAGCGCTCTGTACCGTTAACCTAAGCGACCCGTGTCCTTAATAGTGATTTCATATTTTGGTAAATCGATTATATCAACCACAGTGTTCAACTGGTACTTTATTTTATCGACCCCGAAAGGATGAAATGCTAAGTCAACCACGGCGGAATTTGAATCCAGAACGTGAACACGGAGGAAGTGCCTCTAAGCATTGAGTTGGGCGTGTTATATTTCCGACCAGCTCGTCATCTTACTCATGTCCTTAATATCAAATACAGAAGAAAATTCTGCCGAGGTCGACTTTGCCCTTCATCCCTCGGGGTTCGATAAATTGAGTACCAGTTGTGTACTGGGATCGATGTAATCGACTTATTTCCTTTCCCGAAATTGCTGGCCTTGTGCCAAAATTTGAAATCATTATTAGATACGAAAGAATAGCATTTCTAAATCCGTTCGTTCATTAACGTTTCAAGACTTTCCCGGCCTCATTATCAGACTGAAGAGGCGATAAGAATGCCGTCGTGCTACCATGCTGTTCGTGCGGTTTGCAGTAGTTTCAGAAACGATCATGGAAATACTGTTATGAACTGATAAAAATCATCAACGCCAGATTAACGAATTATACAACTGTTAAACCCTGCTAAAGCTTTACATGAGATGTAACTCTATGTTGTTTTTTTTGCTTTGTAATTTGCTATCAGTGAAACTTCCAGATAGAGCACCCTGTAAAAATACTCAGGCCAGACGCATATATCATATACTAGGAGAACCAGATGCATTCTGAATATAGAATAGATGTAGACATCATTAAGTGAAAACCAACTTATACAACAGAACACAGTAGGTATTGCGGCAAGCCATAGATTATTATTTGTAACGTACAAAGGCGGCGAGCTGGCAGAACCGTTAGCATGCCGGACGAAATGCATAGCGGTATTTCGTCTTCTGCTACGTTCTGAGTTCAAATCCCGCCGAGGTCTTATTTGCCTTTCATAATTTCGGGGTCGATAAATTAAGTACCAGTAGAGTACTGGGGGTCGATCTAATTGACTTATCCCCTCCTCCAAAATTTCAGGTCATGTGCCTATAGCAGGAAGGATTATTTGTAACGTATTGGTTTCAAATTTTGGCACAAGGTCAGCAATTTGGAGGGAGGGGGTTTAGTCGATAACATCGACCCTAGTGTTCAACTGGTACTTATTTTATCGACTCCGGAAAAGAACACAACAACCACCACTACCACCACCGCTACCAACACCACAACCCCCACCAAAACGTTTGATCCAAAACATTCCAGCCGTGACTATCACACCTTTTGTAGTTCATTTGTTCTGGCTTGACATAATATATCTAGGATTACATTTATCCAATAGATCCTTCCATACTATTTAATGACAGCACTGTATGGTTTGAAGAACATTGTAACTGCTATTTCTAGCAAATCCATCACATGTGTAAAAGCCACGCTGACATTGGATGCGGTCAGTATGGTCAATGTATATATTGACCAGTGGCTGGAGATGGACATAATAACGATGATTACATTCACATTTATATTTATCTTTAATAGTCAATTATTATTAAATAAATATCGATCCGTATTTATTGAATGTCTGTTCCCCTCCTCCACCACTCACCACATCCTATCACATCATACACCACACCATACCACATCAACCCCCTACACACCACACCACACAACACCACACTGAAGTGATTGATGCTAATGGTCGTTAGAGTCAAACATTTTCAGATGTATTAAGCAAAAATGATTGTATGCCTACGTGTGTGTGTGTGTGTGTGTGTGTGTGTGTGTGCGTGTGTGTGTATGTGTTTGTGTGTGTGTGTGTGTGTGTGTGTGTGTGCGTGTGTGTGTGTGTGAGTTAAACATGAATGTATGTAACTCAGATGTTATATATATGTATATATATATATATATATATATGCACGTATGTATATACATATGTGTGTATGTGTATGTGTATGTGTATGTGTGTGTATATATATATATATATATATATATATATATATATATATTAATTGATTGTTTTATATATATATATATATATATCGATAGATAGATAGATAGATAGATGTACATACATGCATACATGTACACACATACAGAGAAATATATGCGTATATATACATATATATATCTTATACACACACACACACACACACACACACACATATATATATATATGTATATTTATATATTAATTACGTAATTATATGGATGATGATGTTTGCATTTTAACTGTTGAAACAGCTGTAAAAGTTAGAATGAAATTATGAAATGTCTGTGAAATTTTTGTTTTTCAGCTATTCTATATATTACACGTGCGCGCA